>NC_137144.1:18316939-18424439 GCF_949319135.1 Squalius cephalus | reverse complement strand
AAAGAAAGCAAATAGTCCTGGCCTGGCCTCTGTCTTCCACAATGCTACAAGGATGCAGGCGGTATAGAAGACGTCCCTTTTGTAAAGTGGACAGCAAGGATACAGTGTGTCTTTTATCAACAGACTTCATTGAGGGCAGCAGAATTAATAAATGCATGGGGGCGAATCTTTTGTGACCTGCCACAATCCATTGTTCGCCATGTTTATGTGTCTTTGTCAGGATAATTGTGTTAAGATGAGGGCCTGTGGGGTGTGCATTTTTTGATGAATAGGTTCTTTGTTAACTGACATTTGCGGCCTCCAAATGGATGGACAGTGGAAGTATGTAGAAAACAATGCTCTGAAACTGTCAAAGTGGGAGACTAACATTGTGGGACTATATTAGACAATTAGCTACATTTTAATATTAATGTAAGCAAAAACATTTATAATGTATAGAAATTGCTTTGTGCAAGGACAGTCTCCATAAATTCTTTGTATTTTAAAATATTTATTTATTTTTGTATTGTTTTATTTTATTAGTATTTGAATATTATATTTTAATATATTATGTTTTATTTATCAATAATATACACTCACCTAAAGGATTATTAGGAACACCTGTTCAATTTCTCATTAATGCAATTATCTAATCAACCAATCACATGGCAGTTGCTTCAATGCATTTAGGGGTGTGGTCCTGGTCAAGACAATCTCCTGAACTCCAAACTGAATGTCAGAATGGGAAAGAAAGGGGATTTAAGCAATTTTGAGCGATTTCACCATTTCTAGGGTTTACAAAGAATGGTGTGAAAAGGGAAAAACATCCAGTATGCGGCAGTCCTGTGGGCGAAAATGCCTTGTTGATGCTAGAGGTCAGAGGAGAAATATTCAAGCTGATAGAAGAGCAACTTTGACTGAAATAACCACTTGTTACAACCGAGGTATGCAGCAAAGCATTTGTGAAGCCACAACACGCACAACCTTGAGGCGGATGGGCTACAACAGCAGAAGACCCCACCGGGTACCACTCATCTCCACTACAAATAGGAAAAAGAGGCTACAATTTGCACGAGCTCACCAAAATTGGACAGTTGAAGACTGGAAAAATGGTGCCTGGTCTGATGAGTCTCGATTTCTGTTGAGACATTCAGATGGTAGAGTCAGAATTGGCGTAAACAGAATGAGAACATGGATCCATCATGCCTTGTTACCACTGTGCAGGCTGGTGGTGGTGGTGTAATGGTGTGGGGGATGTTTTCTTGGCACACTTTAGGCCCCTTAGTGCCAATTGGGCATCGTTTAAATGCCACGACCTACCTGAGCATTGTTTCTGACCATGTCCATCCCTTTATGACCACCATGTACCCATCCTCTGATGGCTACTTCCAGCAGGATAATGCACCATGTCACAAAGCTCGAATCATTTCAAATTGGTTTCTTGAACATGACAATGAGTTCACTGTACTAAAATGGCCCCCACAGTCACCAGATCTCAACCCAATAGAGCATCTTTGGGATGTGGTGGAACGGGAGCTTCGTGCCCTGGATGTGCATCCCACAAATCTCCATCAACTGCAAGATGCTATCCTATCAATATGGGCCAACATTTCTAAAGAATGCTTTCAGCACCTTGTTGAATCAATGCCACGTAGAATTAAGGCAGTTCTGAAGGTGAAAGGGGGTCAAACACAGTATTAGTATGGTGTTCCTAATAATCCTTTAGGTGAGTGTATATAAATACATACATACACATACAGTGGTGGCCAAAATTATTAGAATGGTAAGATTTTTTTAAAAGTCTCTTCTGCTCACCAAGGCTTCATTTATTTTTGGAAAGAAATGAAAGAAATTAATAATTTTATTCAGCAAGGATGCATTAAATTGATCAAAAGTGAGAATAAATGTTTCTTGAGCAGCAAATCAGCCTATCAGAATGATTTCTGAAGGATCATGTGACACTGAAGACTGGAGTATGATGCTGAAAATTCAGCTTTGATCACAGAAATAAATTACATTTTAGAATATATTCATATAGAAAAGTTATTTTTAAAACATTAAAAAAATCTTACCGTTCTAATAATTTTGGCCACCACTGTACTGTGTATATATAATTTCTTTTTTTACAGTAATCACAAATGACTGGAAAAGGACTTATGTTAATTATGTGGACATTTTTCATCAGAAGCTTGAGACTCACATCGTACACTGTCAATCAAATGTTCAAAATTATAATCGTATTAAAATTTGGCAACATCACAGGGCTGAGTAGTATTAGTTGTGTTATAGCAGATGCCAGTGTTCAGTAAATTTTATCTCGTGTTCACAGGCGACGACTCCACAGATGAGACCGCGCTACTACAAACCTGGTTCAAACTGGTCCTGGAGAAGAACAAACTGTCCAGATATGAGTCTGAACTCATGATCTTGTAAGTACTGTGACTCTTCTAGATTTGTATCAAGGTTTCTGTACAAGTCTTATACATGCTCTTGTCCCTAGTGCTCAAGAACTGGAGTTGGAGGACACTCAGAGTCGGCTACAGCAAGACATGAGGCGGCGAATGAACACTGAAGGTGGGGTTGTTACCATATATACAGTACTACAGGTCAAAAGTTTGGAATAATTAAGATCATTTTAAGATTATCAGCGCATTAGAATGATTTCTGAAGGATCATGTGACACTGAAGACTGGGGTAATGATGCTGAAAATTCAGCTTTGCATCACAGACATAAATAATATTTTAAAATATATTATAATAGAAAACAATTATTTTAAAATGTAATAATATTTCACAATATTTTAGTTTTTATTGTATTTCTGATCACATAAATGCAGTGAGCATAACATTTTGAAAAAAGATAAGGTTGAGGGTTGTCAACTTTAGATGTATTCCACGTTAAAAGTGAAAACATTCAGGTCTGTGGACCAACTTTTCGGATATTGGATTACATAATTGGTTAGTTAGAGTGAAAACATATTGTAAGTGGAAGCGCATTTACTTGTGAACAGGAATTGATAGCTGGAGAGGAAGGTGATAGTGTCTTCATTTGCAAGTCAATGGTTGGTCCCTCAGCCTTCGGCAAACACACGTTTATTTTAATTCTTCATGGTGGTGAAGCTCACTGTTTACCACTGAGACATGCAGCGTTAAGCCACAGAACACAGAGGTGTCATTGTGTAATAATTATGGCTATCATACAATATATGATGTTATTCAAAAGCAATTAAACCTTGTTACATGGTGAATGTTATGTGGACGATATTTTACTTGATTATTTGATGATAGGCCTGTCTTTGTATTCCCTCCATATCCAGACTGCGAGAAGAGTGCGAGTGAGCTGGCGGAGGAGCAGAGCCTGCTGGTGGAGATCATGAAGGTGGTGGAGAGAAGAGATAAACTGGTCAGTCTTCTGGAGGAACAGCGGCTGAAGGAGAAAGCTGAGGACCGGGATCTGGAGAGCATGATCCTGTCCAGAGGCTATCAGTTCCACTGGACCTAAACTCCTTTAGACTGAGAGAGAGCATTATTTGAAGATCTTGAACAGACTGCAATACGCTTGTTTATTCAAACCCAGCTTAATGCTGCCTTTTGTGTTCTTCAAAAGAAATAAACCCTAAACCAAAGCACGTGTCTCTTTACTAACTGAAAATATTTCCAAACACAAAGTTGCACAGGTGAGAGGACTGACTTCACATTTTGTTCACACTGGTGCAATGGGATTTATATAGTTAAAGCAGTTTAGGTTTTGATTTATCTTCCTGTTTTGTTAAAATTCTTAATGAATGTTTGTTCATTTCTTCAGTGAATATTCCAATAGATGCCAAAGTTTAATGGCAGTGATGAAGTGTGTTTGTTGAGTGTTTGTTTCTATCTTGTAATGAACAGGATATCTTTTAAGTGACCTTTAATATCAACTATTTCTGAAGTCAAACCAAATGTCATCGTTTCAAGAATCAAGAAGTGCTTAAGAAAATGTACAAACGGCTCTGGTTTTAATCTTGTCTGTCTGTTGCTTTGTGTAATTTATTTAATAAATGTAAAAACAATGAGTGGGCTCTCCTTTTCTCTTCAAAAAATTTTTTTTTTTTTTTTTTAATTTCTGTATTTTATAAAATATTAACAGGAAAGTGCAAAATGCTTGTTTTCTGAAAATTATATAATATAAATAGTCCTACATAAAATAATTTAAGTTTTATACAATTATATAGCCTATAAAATGTTAACTTTTGAAAAATATAAGAATCTTACATTTTCAACATCTAATTAAATTTAGCAAAATCAGTGATTTTTTATTTCATTATTTTGTTAGTTTAATTGATTTATTTTTGTACGGATTATTTTGGCTCTTTATAGCTCAAGTCTGTAATAATAACATTGCAGTCTTGTATGATATAATGGCAGCTCAGAGTCACTACGAATAACTTTCTGAACAGTCTCCCTCAGGAAAGAGGGTGGGATCAAAGGAAAAGGGAAGCTCGTTTTAGAAGGCTGGGCAAATAGCTGGAATTCCGTTTCCGTTCCTGTTCCTGGGATTTTACGCACTCCCTCAGCGGGGGAAATCACATATTATTTACACTTTTCTGCTCCTGACTGTTACTGATGGCTTCTTCCCCGCAGAAATCTCCGTCTTCTCCCAAGTCTCCAACTCCAAAGTCTCCGTCCTCCAGAAAGAAAGATGACTCATTTCTGGGAAAACTTGGTGGGACTCTGGCCAGGAGAAAAAAGGCGAAAGAAGGTAGATTGAGCTAAAAAAATAAAATAAAAAAAACAAGTCTATTTTGCCAGGAGTGATGTTTTGCGCGTTTTAAATACTGAACAGCTGATCTAGTAATGACAGTTTTGCTTGAAAGTAGGCTAAAAGTTGCCGCATAACTTTAGAAGTCGTTTATTAACACTGTCAACATCTCTGTTTCTTGTGTAGACTATATTTTAAAAACCTCAAAAGAAACGACAACGGGGTGTCTTTAAAGTAGCGAGAAATATAATGTTTACACTCTAAAGTTTGTGTATAGCTTTTTAGCGATGTTCGGACGAATCGCTCTTTTGAGTCGGATCTTTTCAATGAATCATTTCACTAAATCGGCCCTTGCGCTTCTCTAACGCAGTTTAATCGACTCATTGAATCGAAAACCTTCTCTTTTGAACATGTCTAGCTCGTCCTAAAACCGATAAATTGTCAATTGTTTTGATTTGGTGGCGAAAATTAAGTTATTTCAGAAAGGCAAATAGCAGAAATGTTAGAGATTTAGATTTAGATCTAAGAGTTAGATTATACAACAGAGTGCAACTGTCAGCTTGCAAAAGTAAAAAATGGATTTATTTTCTCTGTAGGAAAATGTAATTATAAACAATCAAAGACAAATCTATACTGTGAGCTTTGTTGCTTCTGTTGAAGCTGTCAGACCGCATTAATTCTTATTTTGTAAATAACTGTAACAGTGGAATTCCTACTACAATACCCATGATTCTGCAGAGAAGCTCCACCAATCAGAGAATGAAGACAAGCAAACTGCACCAAAATAACTCTTTAGTGCTCGCCCACTCCCTTAAAACAGTGCAAATGATGTAAATGAGTCTATCTATCTATCTATCTATCTATCTATCTATCTATCTATCTATCTATCTATCTATCTATCTATCTATCTATCTGTATACATAACCTTTAAATCAATGGTTTTTATATTTATCCATTGTTTTATTTCATTTGTCATTTGCAGTGCTTCATGGGATTGTAGTTCTTTCCATCATTAAAGTTAAGTACACAGTTTTGTGCCTTTGTCTATTTGTATTCACCTCGTAATTCACCTTTTGTGATTCACCTGGTAGCTGTTTGGTTTGGGTTTTGGCTTCTAACTCTTTAATGAAGACTTTTTTAAAACCCCTGTTGGAAAACTACTTCCTGAACCAAGGCCACCGAAAAAGTGAGTGGACAGTGTTGCACTCTACTGTGCTCAATAACATAAACTGATATCATAAATGTGTCACATTCACGCAAAGTGGTTCATTTAAGATTTTAACATTAGTTATTCCGAAATTTATTAGTCATTTTTTATGCTCCATTTTGGCAAGTAGCACTTTAAAGTATTTACCTTGGAGGCATGATTATAAAAAACCTTTCAAAATATTCACCCACACCTTAAAATGACTGAGTCATCGAATCGTTCTGACGAAAACCTCTAAACGACAGTCTTGAGTAGCAATAATCAGCCTTTTTATAGTCTAAAAATCACACGTTGGCACATTATAAAGTGTTCTTAAGCTCTGTCTTCAGCTAACACTCAGCTTTGGCAGTGTTGTTCTAACCATGTAAGGTATTCTGTCTGGACGAGGCTTGAGATTGTTATTGTACAGGAATGAGAACAGTCATCTCAGCCTTGAGACAAGAACAGCTGCGAAACTAGACCGCAATACCCAATAATAATCCTGACAACTTCTGGTGATCCACATCCTTAACAAATAAAAATATATTAGTTTTGTTGTTGTCCTCTTATCCAGTAAGTAAATTAGTCTCTGTGCCGCTACCCATTACATTCAAGTGTTTCTTCTGGGTTTGCACGATTCCCCAAGTGCACTTCTGTAATGATTGCACGGCATCCATCAGCACTTGCAAGGCCGTTTGAGAGGAAAACGCAGCTGAGCCTTCAGATTCTCTGACTGCCTATTGCTCCGTCTCATATTCACCCACGCACAGGACGAGAACTGTGATCAGGATGGGTAATTGATGTAGGATTTGATTTTTAAAAGGGCTATTTCACAAAATGCAGTGCATTTTATGTTTATTGCTTTAGTTGCAATTGAAAATATAAATTACACAGGATTACTGCTACAACTTAAATGGTTGGTGAAATAAAATGTAATAAAACATTATTTAGTCACCTTTCATGTCATTCCTATACGCTGTTCCTATGCAATTCTCTCCATATAATGATGTTTCAGCTTCAAAGAGTGCAAAAAAGCACCATAAAAGAGAGATCTTCTGGTGAAGTTCTCGTTAATGACTAATATTTCTGAAGAAATTGTGGTGCTCATTGTTAAACATCCTCCCAGGCAGTCACCCATGTTAACCTCATCGCTCCCCATAATACAAGTTACATGACATCTTTGTCGTGCCGTTGGATTGGATGCACCCCTCGTGTCAGCGAGAAGAAGCAGCAGGAGAGCAGCTGTGCGTGAGGTCGAGAGGGTGTTGATTAATAGGATATCGTCCTCCATGGGAGGCCTCTGGAATCCAGCACAGGATGTTCGCATCCCCATAATCAGCGCTGTAGACAGTGATGCATGCTGGGTTGCTGTTGGAGCGAAGAGCTGGAGTCTTGGGTTTTTCTCAGAGGATGCTGAGAATGTCTACGTTTTCCTGAAGTCTAATAAATATAGGATTTTTTAAACATTTTCTTCTGAAAATGAGCCGTGATGATAGTGTTGTGGCCGGTTGCCAGGGTGTTGCTAAGGTGTTTTTACCGTGTTTTTGTCTTATCCTGAATCACTACGGCAAACCTATAATAAGTGTTTATATTCAGACTATTTTAGACTGGTACGGGTCGTACCGCTGCGGAGTAGCCCAGTACCTGCGTGACTCGTCATCATAGATATAAACAGAGAGAAGGAGCTCCGGCTACATTGTTTTTCAGCAAGACGCATGCAGTTCTATTTATTAACCGGTTTAAGCTGAAGTCTGTAATATAGTTTTATTGTATTTATTTAATTGGGTCGTAAGATTTTTTTGTTTTCGAGAGAAGTTTCTTATGCTCACCAGTTTATTTGATCAAAAGTAGTAAAAACAGTAATATTCTGAAAATATTATTACAATTTAAAACAACTATTTTCTATTTGAATATAGTTCAAAATGTACTTAAGCTGAATTTTCACCATCATTACTCTAGTCTTCAGTGTCGCATGATCCTTCAGAAATCATTCTAATATGCTGATTTGCTACTCAAGAAACATTTATTATTATTACATCACGGAGACGTCTATTTGATGTGCGTTTACATCTGGAAGATGTATTTTTTTAGAGTGTTTGCTCATCTGCAATATGTCTATAGGACGTTTCCCGTCAGATGTCAAATAGACATTTAGAAAATGTCTTTAAGATGTTTATGTATGTAAAACTGACATCTTAAAGACATCTATCAGATGTTAGTTAACAGCAGATGCTTTCCAGATAAAGTGATCTTTAACAGACATCTTGCAGACTTACGTGTGCTATCTGGGATCTTATCAATGTTGAAAACATTTGTGCTGCTTCATATTTTTTCAGTATTCTTTGATAAATAGAAAGTTCAAAAAACAACAATTATTTGAAATAGAAATCTTTTTAAACCTTATAAAACAGCAATAACACAAGGAATAAAACACTCGATTTCATTTCTCTTCTTTTTTTTTTTTTTTTTTGGCCACTGTATTCAGAAATAATTTGTTACCTCTCACCCGATGTGTCCTGTCTCCTATAGTATCGGAGCTGCAGGAGGAGGGGATGAACGCCATTAATCTCCCGATGAGTCCCACACCTTTTGAGCTTCATCCTGAGGACATCATGCTAGGTACTGAACCCGTAGCCTGATCGTTCAATTGATGCTCCCTCAGCTTAATAATAAGCCCTTACACCTTCCTCTCCCTCTTTCTGTCTGTCTCTTTCCCTCACAGAGGAAAATGAAGTCCGCACTATGGTGGACCCAAACTCGAAAAACGACCGAAAACTCCAGGAACTCATGAAGGTTTGTGTTTAAAGCCAAAATGTCAATTCTGTGATCATTTGTTCTCCCATACGTCTTTCCAAACTACACCCATGATTTTGCCTAAATTAGGTGCTTATCGACTGGATCAATGATGTTCTGGTTGGGGAAAGGATCATTGTGAAGGACCTGGCTGAAGATCTTTATGACGGACAGGTTCTCCAGAAGCTCTTTGGTACAAATCTCTGTTTATTTTACTATATGGCTTCTTCTGATTGGTTTTATTTGACTTGACTTAACCAAGTAAGTTCTACCTAGACTTCTTGAGATCTACCCCACATCCCTATTCTGATTTTGGCCTTGTGTTTCTGTCCTGTAGAAAAGCTTGAAGGTGAGAAGCTAAATGTTGCAGAGGTGACCCAATCTGAGATTGCCCAGAAGCAGAAGCTGCAGACGGTTCTGGAGAGAATCAATGACGCTCTGAAGGTCTCCACCAGGAGCATCAAGTGGAACGTCGACTGTAGGTCCCTAGAGCTTCATCATGATTTGTTCAAATGATCCTAAATAAGACAAGACAAGTGTTATGTGATGTTAAATATGGACCTGGCTTAAAGTGTCTACTTAGACATGCTGTGGTGCACAAAATGGCTTTACAACAAAGTAAGGTCTGTTTAAAATGCTATTGATGGGTGTTTCTCATAGCTTTGAGTTTCAAAGGCTTGGGAAACACTTAAGGTGATGCAACAGTGTTTTTAGTGGATTTCAATCACTCTACTTATGTGGAAGAGACACTAAAGAGATTGCAGTTCATTTTATGAGGCAGAAAGATTTATGCGCTATTGATTTTCGTATTAAATGGAGGAGAACATCAATCCTGTGTCCTTAAGTAACAATTCACAGATCTAAGTGCCAATACTGGTTTTAATACATTCAAGGAATGTTAAGATTTAAAGTCGGCATGAAATGGAAGTTGCGATAGTCTTTTCTTCCCTATTCTTATGGATATCTGAGTGAAATTACTAAAATGTAATAAAAATGTAGGGCAGGACTTCATTTTGCCCATCGGGAATTGATTGGATGGTTGTGGTTTTCTAATGCTGTGATGTCATGTGAGTGACAGGTTGCTCCACCCTCGCACCTGTAAATGCATCATTAGAGGGAGGGGAAATTTTGAGTAAAGATTACGAGGGCACACACATTTTTGTGCACGGATAAATCATTTATACTAAACAATGAAAAAAAGAATTATCAGTTGATTTCATGGTGACTTTCTTTTGTTTTGTTTTGTTTTTTGCCAGCGGTTCATGCTAAGAGCATTGTGGCCATCCTTCACCTGCTGGTGGCGGTTTCCCAGCACTTCAGAGCGCCCATTCGCCTCCCTGACCATGTGTCCATTCAGGTGGTTGTGGTCCAGGTATGTAGACTCTGTTTTAGACTGTGATGCTAACTGCTAATAAATCTTTGTTGTTATTTGCGTTTAAAACGCTCCCTGATGAACTTTTCATACAAATTCTTCTCACAAATCTCCTCAAAATCAAATAATAGGTCAATTTGTTGATGTTGACATACCAATTATTGTCAATATAGTTTAGCAAAGAAAGCGAGTCAGAATAGAAAGTGCAGATGAAGCTAATAGCTAATTAGCTTTACTTTCATCTGTATTTTGTCATGATTCCTTTTGATATTTTCTTGCTTTACTTCAATGTTACAAATTATAATAGTCACTATTTTTTTTGCAATCATTGCATACAGAATTAAATATGGAGATCTAGTTAATTATCCCCAATAGCTAAAGCTAATTAGCCTCAGTAACTAATGCTAGCTTACTGATGTTGATGCTGTCATTTTTAATTTAATTTGTTTTGCTCTCTGTATTGTCTTCCTTTTGATATTGAGTCAAATACAGATGGTTGCAGTCCTCAAAGTTTCTATAGTCTGAAAACTTTGAAATATCAGGAAATATTGGACATCTCAGATTTTTCATTGACTATAGATGATATGATACTATACATATACAAATACAAATACGTATGTGTGTATATATATATATATATATATATATATATATATATATATATATATATATTGTGTGTACATAATTAAATATAATTTTTATGATAATGTTACATTTGATATCAAAATCTATCAAAATCTTTCTAAAAAAAGTGTGTGTGTATAATCAATTAAAAATTTAAATATAAATCATAAACAATTTTTTTATAAAATTATTCTTAAAGAGTCAATATACAGAAATCACAAACAACTGGGAAAATCATAGAAATTAATGGGGAAAAAAAGTGAGAATCCTGAATGCCTAAGCTCTTTCCAATTTCTTTTTTATTTGCATAATTTTATAGTTCATGTAGGAGAATGGATTATATTAAAATAAGTGGTCTCAAATTTCATCGTCCTGTAATTCTCCCGTTGTGCCTGACTAGAGGAGCTCATTGTTTTCCCATTACAGATATTTTGATATCAAACGATGGTGGTTTCTTAAGTCTCCTAGAGAATTCTGACTCTTGGTGATATCCAATCTGTTCCCTTTTTCTTTTCCTTTAGAAACGAGAGGGCATTCTCCAATCCCGTCAGGTTATGGAGGAGATCACTGGCAACACCGAGTACGTCAATGCTGCATCCATAATTTCTAAATGTCACCCCCATGCGTTCATAAATGGGCCAATATCAGGGTTTAATGATCTTTTCCATCTTTTGTAATGATTCCTTTCATATGTTTCAATCATTGTGCAGTAGATCACTGATTACAAGATGGCATCTGGGTTAGCCTATAGCGCTGTTTTGTCACCCTTTGTGTGGAAACACACACACATACATATGTTCACAGCTGACTGTAGAGCGGTCCAGCAGGCACCTGGCAGCTGGGGAGATAAGTGTGTGTTTTTGCACGTGTGTGTGTTTGTGGAATACTTCCTGAGGCTGTTATCACACACACAGTAGCTGCTGCTGCCCAGGCTGATGGCTGGCAGGAGTGATTAGAGAGTGAGAGGAGGGGGCCTCATGGGGAGAAAGCCCTGTCCAGGGCAGTCCCAGACTTGCCTGATCAATTTGATCACCCTTCCACACGCCCAAATAGCAGCTGACTTTTTTTTTTTCTTTTTTTTTCTGGATTTCAGTGACTGTAGCATTACGAAAGATAAATGATCTCCCATGCTGTACAAGAGATACATGAAATGCATAACATGCAATAATGCACTGATATTAAAATTCTTGCCTATACCGATAAGCCAATTTTTTTTTCTATTCTACGCGATTGTCTAAATAAATGTAAAAAATGTTAAAATTGGATATTCATTTTGAGATTTTCTAAAGATTTCATTAAACTATGTAATTAAATCGGTGTTTTTAAAGATTAACTTTAATCGAGCATTTAATGATAGCAAAGAGGAAATGAGCATGAACATTTAAATATGCAATATAAAAAAACTCCTCTAATATCGGCCAAAGACTGCTATGTTACATATATATATAATATATTACACAGTATATATAATCATCTCCCCTAGAGTAGCTGTAATTATCATGTGATGTTTTCTAACTCGATGTTCAGTCATAGTTTAATAGATGTGTTCTTTGTTCATAGGGCATTATCTGGCAGGCATGGTAAGTATTATTAAAATTTATATCATTTAGATGTTATATACACTACTATTCAAAAGTTTGGAGTCAGTAAGATTTAAAAAAAAAATATATATATATACTTTTATTCAGCACGGATGCATTAAATTGATCAATAGTTGACTGTAAAAACATTTATAATGTTTTAAAAGATTTTTCATATAAATTCTGTTCTTTTGAACTTAAAAAAAAGTATCCTGGTTTCCACAAAAATGTTAAGCAGCACAACTGTTTTCAAATTGTGAATTATAAGAAATGAGCAGCAAATCAGCCTATTAGAATGATTTCTGAAGGATCATGTGACACTTAAGACTGGAGTAATGATGCTGAAAATTCAGCTTTGCATTACAGTGATAAATTACATGTTATAATATATTAAAATAGTTAAGTTATTTTTAAATTGTAATGTTGTGATTGTAATTTTTTGATAGATAAATGCAGCCTTGGTGAGCTTATAAGAGCAAAATGAAAATCTTACCAACCCCAAAACTTTTGAATGATTGTGTAAATGTTTCAGTTGTTTTCTAATACATGGATGTATTCTTCCATGTAGAGCGTGATGCTTTTGATACCTTGTTTGATCATGCTCCTGACAAGCTGAATGTCGTGAAGAAGGTATGAAAGAGCACAAGTATTAGCCGAATTGACATCCTAAGACAAGCCTGACCACATATGCATCTGTTTTCCACAGACTCTAATCACCTTCGTCAACAAACACCTGAATAAACTGAACTTGGAGGTTGCTGAACTGGATACACAGGTAACATCCTGTGACTGTGGTAAATTAAAGCGCTAAGCCATGAGAAATCATCTGTTACAGTGATTTTATAAAATGGTAGCAGCAACAACATGATAAAAGGGTATTTGTTCAATAAATGTAATGAAATTACAGATCTGTCATCATTAATCCCTCTTCATGTCACATGCCACAGTCCATTTGGCTGTTCCAGTCGATCTTTTACATGAAACTATTATGGGAACTGAAGCTTTCAAAAGCTCCATGAAAATATCATTTAAAGTAGCTCATTCAATTTGTACTTTATATTTCAAGTGTTCTGAACTCATATGATGGCTTTGTGTCAGAAATATACTTCACTAAATAAAGTAGTTCATTAGCTTATATGTAGGCTGTTTACGGTTGCCAAATATTAATCAACTGATAAGATGCTAAAGGATTGCTATGTTTGGCGGTCAGTGAGATTTTTAAAAAAAAATTTTTTTTTAAAAAGTCTGTTATTCTCACCAAGGCTGCATTTGTTTAATCAAAAAATGTATTTTATTTTCATATATTTTAAAATTGTATTTATTCCTGTGATGCAAAGCTGAATTTTCAGCATCATTACTCCAGTCTTCAGTGTCACATGATCCTTCAGAAATGATTCTAATATGCTGATTTGCTGCTCAAGAAACATTTCTTATTATCATCAATGTTGAAAACAGTTGTGGTGCTTCATATTTATGTGGAAACCGTGATCTTTATTCAGGATACTTTGAATAAAAATTGATTCACTGTCACTTTTGATTAATTTAAATGGATAGTTCACCCCAAAATAGTTCGCCCTCATGTTGTTCCAAACCTTTGAGTTTCTCCCTTCTGTTAAACACAAAAGAAGATGTTGGTAATCAAACAGTTGATGGTAGCCATTGACTTCCATAGTAGGAACACAGAGTCCCGTCAACTGTCTGGTTACCAACATTCTTTAAAGTATCTTTTGTGTTCAACAGAAGAAAGACACTCATGTTGTTCCAAACCTGTATGAGTTTAAGTAATGACCAAATTTTCATTTTTGGGTGAACTATCCCTTTAATGCATCCTTGCTGAATAAAAGTATTATTTCTTAAAGCAGAACTCTGTTTGCCTCGTGTATGCCTGGATTGAGTTGTTCTGACTGAGGCGTGTTTGTAGTTTGCAGATGGTGTGTATCTGGTCCTGCTGATGGGACTTCTAGAAGGATACTTCGTCCCCCTCTACAACTTCTTCCTGACCCCTGAGAATTTTGACCAAAAGGTATAAATTCTGAGTACATGGGTGGTTAACGTGCTTCAGTGTGGAAGGCCATCCTGGTGTGCTGTGTTGAGTGTCATCGAGAGGGGGTGGTGTTGACAGTCAGCCCAGAGTACAGGCTGCTCACCTGGGTCACATCCAGCATGCCCGGCCCGTGCCAAATGGGCATGTTGCACCAGGATGCATCTGTAATCTGCCTCTGCACAGGAAACGGATAAGTGGTGTGATGTGTGGCTCCCTTCTAATATCCAGTGCTTATGTGTGGATTTCAGAGATAACTGCTTTAGGTCCTTCTACTGTCCAGTTTTGGGAAATCACTTTTTTTTTTTTTTAAATGCGTACCCCATTTTGTACTTCTTCAAGGTGTCAAAATATGGTTGTTTCTTTTTTTTTTATCTGCAGGTTCATAATGTGTCTTTCTCCTTCGAGCTGATGCAGGACGGTGGCCTGGAGAGGCCCAAACCCAGGCCTGAGGGTAATTATGCCTTTGTTTTCTGCAAATCCTATCATTGTAAACAGATTTGTCTTGTCAGGGCTGTACTCTGCTACTGATGTTTTGCCAATTCTCAAATGTTGCTCTTTTAACCTGAAAGTTCATTTCTTAAATGCCTCGCATATGGAAGTTTCAGAGATAATTGAAAAATATTTAAATTACATTTAAAAACAGGCGTTTCTTGGGTTGTGCTGTAAATTTAATTTTATTCATATAATCTATATTTTTTGTTTGCAGTATATCTTATACATAATTCTCAGTTTTTGACTATTAATATTATCATTTTTTTATCAAAATTATTTTAAAAAGTTTAGTTAGTTCCTTCAGTTAATTAATTAGCACTTTTCTTTCCTTAAGAATAGTTAGTTAGAACTTTTCCTACACTTAATAATATTTAGTTACTTAGTCATTTTCATTCAGTTAAGAATAGTTAGTACTATTTCCCTCCCTTAACAATAGTCAGGGTATGTTTACACGACAACAATGTACTAAAAACATAAACGGTTCCTTTGCGTTTTTTGCGTAATGACGACAACGTTGTCAAAACAATCCTGTTCACACGGATCCGCGAAAACGTTTAAAAACGCTGCTGTATTATGCCGCCAGGCCAGTAGTTGGCGATGTCACTTTGTAAAGAAAATTTACATGCCTATAAACTGAACATGTAATACACATGCGCATGACGTCACCATTTTCACAAATTCGTATTTTTGTACATGGAGACGATAACGGTGTCGTTTTCATATATATATACATGCATATATACATATATATTTATTTATATATATGAAAACGACACCGTTATCATTATATCGTATATAATATATAAACCCGTTTTCAAAAGTACTATTATACACATACTATTATAAATACTACACAAATACCACAATTTAACAGCTCTCTCTATATACTTCTATTAATTTATAGTGTATGAAAGTCGTCTTTATACTGTGTGTATGATTGTTTGTGTATGTATTTGAATGATTTCAAGTTAAATGTGTGTCTAGGTTTGTTAGTGTTGTTCATATAATGCCAGTCAGAGTCCTTGAAGAGTCAGGTACATTATTTAACATTGCATAAATCCACTTCATGCTTTAAATTCAAACAAGAACTGGACCTGAAGAAACTATGCACTGAATGTGTGTTTTAGATGCTCAAGGAGTTCTTCAGAGTGAGACAGAATTGTAACTGTATAAAAGCTTTTGTTCTCAAAGGTCAAAAGGAGTCATTTTTTTTGTTCCTCTGTTTTGTTCCAGATATTGTGAATTGTGACCTAAAATCAACACTTCGAGTTCTTTACAACCTTTTCACCAAGTACAGACACGTGGAATGAGTCGAAACGGGTAACGCGTTTATGGGATAACGAGTTTTTTATGAGGCTGACAAACAAAATATGCTGTTAATTATTTTGGAGTATTGTATAATACCCCTATACGGCTAATAATTGTGTCTAGGTGTCATCTTGATGGATGTAAAAACACTAAAGAAAAAAAACACTATGCATACTAATGTTTTTTTTTAATGAAAGCATTCCATTCCTCAGATGATGCATTGAAGTCTAGCATAACTTCGGCTTTTATTTGTGGAAATGTAAAAGCTGTTTAATCTGTTTAAAGTGTATTCATTCATAAACTATCCAGCTTGCACTACATTATATCACATAAAACACTATATTCTCTTAAGTCACAGTATTTGCTAATATTATCAAGTGTCTGGCCAAATAATTGTTTGTTGTCTGTTTCACTTTAATCTTAATTTGTCATGCTTAGTCATGATTTATTTGCTAATGTTTTTAAATCTGTCCACTTGCATAGTCTATCAAAAAAAAAAAAAGTTGCCGCGTAAATTTGTATCAGACTTCAATTTATTTATTTTCTTATGTCTTAAAACATGGTGTCTTGGATCGTTATTGGGGAAAATGAATGAAAAACGGATTTAATTAGTGTTAGCGCAGAAAATATACCTTGTTTTGGTTGATATCATTCCAGTAGCATCATTTGTAAAACTCAATGTTCATGTTTTATCGGCATTTGAAAATGTTACAAAATCTACATTAAACATGGATGAATCATCTTGCCCATTGTGATTGTCAGATTTTATCTTTCCATTCCACGGCTGCATTCTTGAGTGCTGTACTTTAAGCCGTCTTGTCACTGATAGACTCTGTTCACTTCACTCACTGGAACAGATGCTTACGCCGTTCAAAATACCGCAGGGATGACCGGCAGACATGGGGCCTCTTTGTCCTTGTTTAAGTGGAAGGCTGTTTGGGGGTAATTTACTTCCATTCAAAACCATCCACATCCACATGGGGAACCGGTGCTTGAAAAATCGCTTTAACATTCTTATTGGATTCTTTCAAAATGGCTGCAAATCGAAATGACGGTCTAATTTGATCTTGACAGACTCCATATGCTACAGTGCTCGAGCGCTTGTGCTTTATAACAACCAATAAATATAACAAATATAAGCATTCTAATACGGAATATCTGTTTTGAGACGTCTGAACAAATACTGTTGGTTTATACAGGAGAAAATACTCTAATCTTGGATGGATTTTTCTAGTCAGAATGGATGGATTTTCCAGAAAATGACTTTTCTACCTGAAGGGTTGAAATTCTTGTGCCTGCTTTAGAAAACTTCAGATCTTTATGTATAATAAGGTTTTGAAATTCCTGAGGAAAATGTCGATTTACCTCAACAATTGGGCGTTTCTATGCTGTTGCTAGTGGTTTCCTGATGGACAAAATCAAAAGAGACCCCATCCAAGTCTCTGATATTCTGGCCCCCTTTTAAATGCAAGCCTATATGGCGTTCTGACCAATTTTATGGTCCCCCAGTCAAATGTGGGAAGTCTGATCACTTTGAAAAGTAGATGGTCGCATCCGACAAAGAAAGGTCTATTTTGTAGTGTTGGTCAATGTGGTGAATTTTTAGCGTGAAAAACCTGATGCTAAATGTGCATGGAAAATTGTTTCGCTTGAAATTCCTAATGACAGCTAAACAAACCTTTTCAATTATGTCTAGCACAAAGGGAAAGTTGTTACAATACATTTTCCTTCATTTTAAAATTGTCTTCCATAATGAAGATTCAACAGATAAACAGTGAAAATATAAAATGATTCGCTATATGTAGCTCTGTTTGTTTTAAATATGGGAAAAGAACATTACAAATGAACCATACATGTTCTGACTTCCTGTTCTCCCAAAAGCGGGTGATTAGTGTAATCTAAGGGGGGGAAATTACAAAAAGGACGCCTGGGTAATTGACTGATCCGTGTGTATGGTCCTGAATTGTCGTGTTGCTTCCATTAGGTTGCAATTATTTTGCTCTTAAACATTTGATTTTTCTTTCTTTAATTCTCTTGCCTCTCTCTCTCCATCTTTCTCACCTTTTTTGTTTGCCCATGACGGTTCGGACCCTTAGCGTGTGGATTTTTCAAAGTTACGCTGGCCTGAAATTCAACTGAACATCAAAGGTAGAAGGGTATTCATCCTGAACATCAAACATGCCTCTGAGGACTCCATTTATAAAACATTTACAGGAAAGACATGACCTCCAATCTGCTAAAGAGCGTTTATTCTTTTCCGATTAATGCATCACATCTGAACTTATTTGTTATATACAGTACGTGCTCCTTCCTCTGTGAATGTCATCCTCGGAAAGAGAAACGCACAAGGTCTTCCTCTCTGATTCCTTTTCATGTCGTTCATTGCATCCCTATAGAATGGGAGCAACATTCTGCTAATGGCAGGCTCAGGCAGGCCGGCTTGCTCTAACTGGGTAACAGTAACAAGTTAACAAGCTGCTTCATTGCTTGTTCAGATCCAATTATATGACCATTTAATTACACCTCTTCATCTTGCTCCTGCTCGCTTTTCCTGTAAAAGCACACATTGATTTTTAAGGATGTTATATGTTCACTGTTCCTTTTTCTTCCTAACCTTTCAAATCAAGCCTGAATCAAAGATGATTGACAGGTAGCATACAGTTTGGATTGGCGGTATGGGAGAGCAGTGATAAGGGTAAACAGAACAGAACCAACATAAATGTATTGCAGATATGATTAAAGTTCTGAATGACAATAATTGAATGTGACAAGGAAAATCAAGATAAAGGAATATGTGAAGGCCAAGTCCTGACTGTGGATGAGAGGAGGAGCTGGGGATGGAGAAGGGTATTATCTAAGGGTAGACGTGGATCAGATGAGAGTCAGCTTATGCCAGCTTGACTAACTACGTTTGATTCGAACATGGCAAAGTTAAAACTGATAACAAGCACTTTCATTTATTTTGTCAATTAGAAACGAAATGTAGGCTATGTACACACACACAGGCCTATATATAATTTAGCCATTTTTTACCCTACTTGATGGAAAAAATAAACGTGCATACATTTCTGTGTAAATGCAAGTAGATCATTTTACTTGAATGAATCACTAAAGCTTCTGTTTCCCACGTTGTGTAGAAACAAAGCATTTCCTTGACTACAGCCTATGTCTGTTTTTACCACAAGATGGCAATGGTACATATAATGACTGACTGTATTCTATTATCAATGTTAACAACCCTTCTGTGGATCCAGTGGTAACTTTAATGTTTATTTCTGTATTTCCTCATTCATTTTACACAATGTAATGTAATGTAGCCTAACTGTATTGAAATAAGATGTCTGGGTGACTTGCTTTTATACGAGAGGGCAGTATGTAATTGTTTAATACGTCCGTCTCATCTTGGTAACGTCATCACCCCAGGTGGGAATGTAGCCATTTTTGATTGCGAAAAATTGTAAACGTGTACGACTAAAATGTAAAAACCAAACCGTTAATTTATCTAAGCTAGGCCTATTCTTGTTTTTTTTTCTATGTTCTATAATTGTTATGCCCAGCAGTTGACAAAGTATAGAAAGTAAGCTACTTATGAAGCATTTTTAGTCACTTCAATGATCATTTTCGGTGTTGTTTAAAGTCGTCATGAAATCAAAATGGACAACTCCTTTTTTTATGGAATATCACAGTGTTTATTATAACTTTAGGGTAGAGTGGGGTGAAAACGTCCCCCTATGTTTTCCCCCAAATAACCACTAGATAAAGTCAAGATATATTTTTGTTGCTGCTACGGACTACGTTGATGAGAGTGATGTAGAAGTATTCACCGTGAAGCTTACACTGATCACGTACCTGAGAGAAAACGGATTTCACGTTAAGTGATATCAATTTTAACGAAAAAAGGTGTTTAAAATCTTGTTGTTTTGCAGAATATCACATATATGATACAGTATGAGTAGGCCTATAGTAAGGCCTGTAGTTAGGGTGAACATGTTATTTAAAGAAAATATAATTATATTTTCAGAATGACATAAAAAAAATATCCCCCAATATTTTTTTTAATTCATGTGCCCTAATCTTTAATCAAATTAACTTCTCCCACTTGCAAAATCTGAAATCGCATAGCCTTCTTCCCTACTTGCTTACAGTAGTAGGTGAAAAACAGTATGTGACAAAAGAAGTGGGCTATGTCCGAATTCACAGTAGCCTACTCATAAAAGAATAGGCAAAAAGTATCCGGAAGACCAACTACTTCCAGTGAGATTCTGAAGTCTGCATACGATGGACACTTTACCATCCCATAAGGCCACGGGAGAGAATTTATGAATGGCAGTGAAGCGACATAACTGATGCTGGTAGGTCACCTGATAATGACAACATGATTAATGTAGTAGCTACATCCAGATTACATTCATAGAACATAGCCTACTTTTTTTAGCGGTCGTGAAGCAATTACTACTTATTCAAAATAAGTAGGCTACCTACTCAAGAGAGTAGGCCTATGCGATTTCGGACGCAGCCCATCTCTTAAAGGAACACTCCACCGTTTTTTCATATTAAGCTATGCTATTCCCAAGACGAGTTGATACCTCTCTCGTCTCAGTGCGTGCACTCAATCGCTCTGGCGCGCGGCGACACTTTGATAGAACTTAGCTTAGCCTAGTTCATTCATTAGGAACCAAACAGAGATGAAGCTAGAAGCGACCAAACACCTCCACGTTTTCCCTATTTAAATACAGTTACACGAGTAGTTACACGACCAAGTATGGTGACACATGGTAGTAGGGAAAACGGTGGAGTGTTCCTTTAAGAACTAGTGTGACCAACTAGCAGTTATTTAGGAGTAATCAGTCTTACTTTTCAGTATCAAATTAGGCCAATCTTTAATGTAACTGACTTTAAAATATTATAAACAGTCTTACAGAAAAAAAAAATGGATGACCACCTTGTAAGACCATTTGCCGTTTAGGCTATGCAACCGATCCCAAAAGGGCCACTGTAGCCTACTCAATGAAAAAAAACCCGAATCTCTTCAGTCTTCAGTGAAGGGATTCAAAAGATTCGAGTCACTAATGAATCAAAAAATCCTCACCACTTCAGTCACACACACTCAGCCCCTCCCATCGCTGAGGAGTTCTGCGAGTGACGTCACTCTGGCCCCGCCCCCAACGCAAACTCAGTTCTTCGCGTTCATTTCATTCTTGCCCTCATTCCGCGCATACTTCACATCGTTGTTAGATACGCAGAATTGTCGCGCTCTCGCGCTCCGACAAGAAGAAGAAAAAAAGTGATCAGCTGGAAATAAACCAGAGCGTGCGCTCGGTCCGTTTACTCTGCATCAGACACATTTAAAACACTTGAGGTACGTTTGTGCTTTATACTAAGTTGTTAAAAGCGGTGTGAAGTTATAAACGCTATTTAGATTTTCTATAAAATTGCTTTTTAAGTATAAGAATGGTAGATTTTTTTTTTTTTTTTTGCTACTAGTTATACTAATACTTTATGTGTTTTGGGTTGTACATTATGGAGATAAATACTGAGAGAATAGAGGATATAGTTTTATTCCCAGTTCTTAAAGTGCCACGACAAAAATAAGCAGCCTTTCACGATGAAAACCGGGAAAAAAATACACTGTGCCAAACGGGGTAGGCTAGTTAAATAAAGCGATTAATGTTTTTTTTTTTTTTTTTTTTTTTTTTTTTTTTAGATTGTGCAAACACCCGCAGAGATTTTCATCATTTGTGGAGGTTCAGAAAACACTTTTTGCTTCTATCTATGCCAACTAGTTGACCACGATCTCGTTGTAACAGTAAGTTCATATTTACTTTAATAGTAAACCTCACGCTGTGATTCATGTTTCTGGCACGACTGAATCAGTGTCATTGATTTCTGGTTATTAACTTGACCTCAGTGACTTGGGGATGTTTAGGCGATTATTTGGTCCGGTTAACACCCCGCTCCCGTTTGCGTTCCTGAAAAACGCTAGTTTTGTGTACATAAATAAAGGATTAGGGAGAAAGTCCATGGTCCAGCCCCTGTTAATAATTAATCTGGACGTTAGAAAGCCCTCAGACTAAAATTAGTCTCTGGTCTAAGACTGTCTCAAAAACTGCCTACCTAGACAGCATTGTTTTTGGGTATCATGTGTCATATGTTGGTCTCATTTGTCATATTTCCCTCTAAAAGACTGAAGAAACAGTGACATTATGCTATTTTCCAATTTTATTGCGATTTTCAATTTTACTGTCTGACATTTAAATAGCATGCATTGAAAAGATTTTAAGGGTTAAACTAACTGACCAGACTTGGAAGACTTAATTCATTCTGTGCAATCTGTGTGTGAAAAGCATTGTGAAAAGTTTAATAACTGTGTTTCATTGTAAACATTATGTAGCCTACATGTCTTATACTGTAGGACATACTGTAGTACATCAAGTACATGTCTTATACTGTAGTGAATTTGAAGTATTATTTTTTTGTCTTTCTTTTTTGCTGTTTGCCCCCCCCCCCCCCCCCCCCCCAACTGCTGTCTGACAGAGGTTTGTTGTCTCAGATGAGATCGACCCCCTTCGCCATTGTCTTGTTGTTTTGACTTTCCAGTCTATTTAACTTATGTAAACAGAGTAGATAAACCCTTTAAGAAATTTAAATACATTCTTACGCTAGCTCCTAAACACTGTTTTTTGACTTCATATCAGTATTAAAAATCAATATCTGTGACAGTTTTCATTCATTTTTGAATTGAAGTATTTTGAAGTGTAGGAACATATGGCCACTTAAGTGAAACGGAAATCTGAACTTTTTGTTTTCTTCTCTTCCTTTATGAGTTTAACACTGCACTAACATAACCTTTCAGAGGAAGAGAATCAATTAGTTAATTATGCTATTTTCTTTTTCTGTTTTCAAGAATTAAAACTTTGTCAGAGAAGGGGGGAAAAAAAGTGCCTGATTCTCTAGTCACGGCTTCCTCTGGGAGCACGGGATTGTGGGAAAATGGGGGAAGGGGCCCTTCATTGTTCCTGCTGTTATTGAAGCAGGGGCTCGTGGAGCGGCTGAATTACTCCACAAACAGTCCCGCTCCCATGCTGACATCTGGTTTGCCACTTAAGCGCACCTGTAGGCTGAAAGATGCTAAACTGTGTATTCATTCTGGCGCTGGACTAATTCAGAGGAACGGCCATTTGTTTGACTGTTGCTGCCACTCATCTAGCCAACTCCATTGTTATGCCAGCAACAGGCGATAGTGGTGGAGGCACCATATGGCTTGTGTGTGCCTCGATGTTATCTGGTAATTTAGCTTATCAACACCATTATGTTGTATTTTGTCCTTTCTTTTACATGTCTTTTTATGCAAAGAGGGTGTTTGAGTAAGTTTAGTAAAGGAGGGACTGTGTTTATGTAGCCAAAGTACAATAGTTTGGCACTTGTAATTAATACCTTTGGTTTACATACAGTTTAGGGAACAAATTACTCTTGTTTTTTTTTTGTGGTTTAATATAATTTCAATTTTTGATAAGAGAAATGCTAGCAAAGCTGAGCTAAATTGATCACGCGTATAAAAAATATCCCCTAAATTTTGTTGAGGTTTTCATTCAAAAAATGTGTTTTTGTTTTTTTTAAATGAAAAAGTCAAAAAAGAATCCCAAGTTTTTGCTGAGCGTTAAGCCGTTTTCTTGCGTCATGTTTTTAGAAATAAGTTCAGATATTCCAAGATGCCAAGTTTTAAAGCAACAGGTGCTTATGACTAGCATTGAATGAGAATTTTTTTTTTTTTTTTTTTTGCTTATCAAAAGAAGAGAAATTAGCAATTTTAATATAGTGAAATGGTTTTCAGTGTAGATTGATGCTAAATTTGACCATATGGACTAATATAATGTTCTTTTTATGAGTTACATGTGTTCCTTGCAGTTTCATTTTTTTCTTTTGGCATGCTCAAAATCACAAGTCTTGCATGATAACTGGAGGGGTGTATAGAGGGGGGGCTATATGAAACCCGAAAAGATTTGTCGGAGCAAACGCGAGAGGGGGGCCTGAAGGGGCGACAAAGGAAAATTCATATGTAATGAAATTTGGGTTGAGAGTTTGTCAGCAGAACAATAGCTCAGTGGGACTGTGTGTAGCAGGGGCACGGGTGGCCGGCTTTGTTCAGGGAACACAGGAACAATAGGGTGTCCTCTGTGGCCCGGGGCAGCGGGAGGCCCACGCCGTGCCCTGAGGTAAACTCTGTTGTCACAAAAGGACGGCTCTCTCCACACAACCCACCACTCCACGAGACCGAGGACAGCCAGAGAGAGACCCTTACTGGAACTCTGCCACTGACGTCAGCACGTCTGCTCCAGGCTGGCCGCTGGACGGCCTTTTAGCTAGCTTGTAAATGTTGCTGGACTTAGCTTGAGGAAAAGTTTTTGAGTGATTTCAGAAAGAAGAAAAGAGATACTGGAGTGAATTGGTGTGAAAGAAATAGATAGATACTTGAGTGAAATAAAGAGGGAAAAAATATCTTCCCTGATACAGACAGACAAATAATAATTGAGTGATTTTGAACAAGTTTTATCTCAAAAGAAGATGGATGGATGGATGGATGGATATATAGACAAGCAGATAGGTAATTGAGTTATTTTGGAAAAAGTTTTATGAAAAAAGATCAGATAGATAGATAGATAGATAGAACAATAGGATGATAGAATGATATATAGAACAATGGATGGATGATGGAGGGATGGATGGATGATGGATGGATGGATGGATGGATGGATGGATGGATGGATGGATGGATGGATGGATGGACAAGCAGATAGATAATTGAGTTATTTTGGAAAAAAATTTATGATAGATAGATAGATAGATAGATAGATAGAGCGATATATAGAACGATAGATAGAACGATAGATAGATAGATAGATAGATAGATAGATAGATAGATAGATAGATAGATAGAACAATAGGATGATAGAATGATATATTGAACAATGGATGGATGGATGGATGGATGGATGGATGGATGGACAAGCAGATAGATAATTGAGTTATTTTGGAATTTTTTTATGATAGATAGATAGATAGAGCGATATATAGAACAATAGATAGATAGATAGATAGATAGATAGCAATAGATAGAGCAATATATAGATAGATAGATAGATAGATAGATAGATAGATAGATAGATAGATAGAACAATAGGATGATAGAATGATATATTGAACAATAGATGGATGGATGGATGGATGATGGATGAACAAGCAGATAGATAATTGAGTTATTTTGGAAAAAGTTTTATGATTGATTGATTGATTGATTGATTGATTGATTGATTGATTGATTGATTGATTGATCGAGTGGATGAATGGATGGATGGATGGACAAGCAGATATAGTTATTTTGGAAAAGTTTTATGAAAAAAGATCAGATAGATAGATAGATAGATAGATAGATAGATAGATAGATAGATAGATAGATAGATAGATAGATAGATCCTAAAGTAAAAGAAAGAGAAAAGGAAAAAAGAACAGCAGAACAGCTTGGGGAATTGTAATGTTATTGTTGTTTGTGTATAGATCATGGCTTTGTGTGGTTTGGTAAAAACCGAATAGCTTTTCTTTGTGTATGTTATTTTATTATTATCAAATTTGTTTTTCCTTTAATGTTCCTTCAGCTCAGTGGAAACGTCAGAACAACAGCTTAGGGAGAGTCAGAGTGAAATCAGTCACTAAATGAGTCAGTTCCTGTCACAAACGCAAAGCTCAGAGTTCCAGTTAAACAGACCATTATTCACCTCCCGTACAGAATTAATCAGAGGTGGTCGTACAGTTTTTCTTTCCCTCCAGTTTACAGTTGATACAGCTGTTCAAATAGCATTTCAGGGTAGAGTTAGTACCTTGTTTATGAAATACATGCTTTTTGATGATAGTGTTTAAAAAAAGAAGACATGCTCCTGAACAGAACTAACAAAAAACAAAGCACAAAAACCTTTTCCTTTTGGGACAGTAGATTTAAAAAAAGACACCGCTGTGTCCTAGATTTAGCCAAGAAAGGGTGAGCAAATCTGTTTTGATACAATTTCTTCAGATGTACTGCGAGTTTTGAAAAGACTTTATAAGAAGCGTCTGTGTTCTCTGTGCGAAACCGTATCTGTGGTAAATCGGGACGAGAGCGTGGTTCACGGCACCCTTTGGAGTAAATGTATTTGTCCCCTGCTGGATGGTCAGGAAAGGTTATGAGCAAACACTGGTCATGCTTCTCGGGAGCTCACACTTATTTGAGCACGTCGTCTCTTCCATTTCCTGGAGGAGGCATTGTGGGACGGCGTGGGGAGAGTGGCACCCCAGGAAGACATTGGATAATAGCGGGATCTGACTCAGCGAAAAATAGCCAGCCTCAGAAGAATAGAGCCTGTGGAGTGATCATAGAACATGTCTGACCCACAACACTGGAGAGGAAGCCGGTCCACTCATGGATTGTCTTCAAGGAAGTGGACTTTGTACGTGGCCTCTGGCAGTGTAGCCACTGAATTTAATCATTTAAGTAGGACAAGGTCCTGAATCAACCTTCCTATACCAACCAATTATATCTCAGGAACATGAGGGGACATACAACCTTGCTCACTAATGTTACTTAGGAAATGTTTGTAATATCTGATCCACTAGGGATGCGCAATATATCGAAACCATATCGGTTATCGGCAGAATTTGATTGTACTTTATTAAAGATATTTAATAGATTTATTTGAGATTTTTTTTAATTTATTGCTGTTGATATTGTAAATTTAATCGTACATGCTCATTTTTGCATTTAAATGACCTTTACCGTCATCTAACACTCACTTAAAAATAAAAAAATGGCTAATTTAACAGTTAAAAATGAATCTTTTGCAAATCTCCAAATAAATATCCATTTCTTATACTGTACATTATCATGTTGTGACCCCTGAATTCACTTGTAGTATTGATTTTATAAAATAAAATAAAATATTAATATCGGCCATTTATCGGTTATCGGTAAACACTGTAAATATTTTTTTTTTAGTAATTTATCAATATCAGTAGATATCAGATAATTAATTGTGCATGCTCTTTACCGTCATCTAATGCTCACAAAGTTCATTTATTAATAGCACTGATAATTTAGTAACACTGTTAAATGTAATCTCACCATGATGCCTAAATTCACATATAACATTTAAAATGATTGAGTGTTTTTTTTTTAGTTTTTAGTGCATAGAATTTTAATACTAGCCACAACATAATAATCAGCTCTTCTGTATCGTACAGAATTTTAATATCAGTCATTGCTTTCAACCACTCATTGATTTTAGGGTTCTGGTTAGAATATTGTTACCAACAAAGGATCAGATTTGATTCTAGACTCATTGAATCTGATGTTGCTAAACTAATGATTTATTTGAATGAAAGTGAGTGCAAAAGCTTTCTAGCATTATTGTCTTGTAACGCCAGCTTTCTCTACCCGCTGGACAATAACTTTCCAGAAGTCCAGCCGTCACTTTGGGTCATTAGCACTTGGTTGAGAGGATTACATAGCCGCGGGGAAAGCAATAACAACGGTGCTTACATACCGCCGCCCCTTAGGAGTCCATGCAGTGCAATTCACAGACATATTTTTTTTTCGCTTGGATATTAGCAGGTTTGTATGACCTCCGAAACTGCATTGAATAAAGTCATAACCTGGGGAGCGAGCGAGCAAAGCTGTGCGATTTCTGTTCAGGTGAATGAAGCCTTGGACACGCGGGTTCGGTACATATTTAGATGAGTAAAATGTAATCTCAAGGATGGCTTATGTGTTTTGTAAGACCCCCGCTTTAGTCATCAGCGTGACAAATAATTAATTTGAAGTACATGCCAAGTTATAGAGCACAATGCGCTGAAGATGTATTACAAGGCTGTGAAATTTTTTTCTGATTAAAGATGCTTCTTTGCACATGTTTCTGAATAGGAGCAACAGCCCATTTCTTAAGGACCCTTCACATTTCTTGCATCTTCAAGACGTCTTCCTCCTATAATGCTTTTTTGGAGTCTAAGGCAAGGGTTTCTTTGAGGAAGGATTCTCTGGCGTGGTTCCTTCGCAGAAATAAAAGGACACGGTTTCATCTAAGCAAATACTACTCTGACAATCAGAGTACAAGATGTGCTGGCCGCTATACAACACATGCCATTGAAATGCAAAAGCCTCTCTCTCTCTCAGAGAAAGACTGAAAGAAGGGATTTTTAGGTCATCCTTAATTGAATTTCCTGGCTGATGACAGAGTAATATAGAGACTAATAGCATTGTGCGTGCATCTCGTGTCACCGCTAGAAATGCACTGGAGGAAGGCTCTTTGCGATCACTTACAGATACTGGATATATGAAAACCCTTAAACCGCTTAATAACTTAATAAGCCTTCTCCGTTATGAAGCTCCTGTTATGTAAGTGGAATCGGTTTATGAGGGTTAATGTAACCATTCTTTTTGATTAAATGAATGGAGCATCTAGCGGCGTTACAACTAAGTTTTTTTTTGTTTTTCATTGTAATCGGATCGTTTTTGTTCTCTATAGTCTTTTTGATACTCTTCAAGTTACTGAGAATTGACATAATTAACAAATATTTGATGTTGTGCTTATGTGACGTGCATATATGAGGAGTTTTTAGTGCCAATGACCCCTAAATATAAGAGTCAGCTATATATTTTCATGTAAACTGGCCCATTTAAACATGATATAGACAATATTTAATTAATTAATTAATTAATTAATTATTATTATTATTGACACAACAGTGAAACAGTGGAAATAAAACAAAAAACTAAATTATAACTACCGGTATATAAATTATATATATATTTTTTTTATAATTTAATATATTTTTTATCATTTTTTGTTTATGTTTGCTTACCACTGTTATATGGCATTTATCTTTTCTTCTACACAAAGTGCTATACAAATACATTTGAGTGAAATAGAAATGGTTTCACTTATCTAATATTGTGTAATACAAATATAAATGCATGAAATTCAAAGAAATTGCAATTCAAATAAAGAATAACATATATTAACAGCTATATATATATATATAGCTTTAAAGAGCTATATATATGTATATATAGCTGTTAAAAAATGTGTTGTCACAAATTTGCCTTATTTTTTCCTCTCTAGACCCCTTAAAAAAAAAAAGCCTAACTGTTCATACACAGTCTAGTTGTTCATTACTTTTAATTAATCACAGGGCAATTTACTCAAACATATAACTCAAGGTATGGCTGTAATTCCCAGTAAACTGTTTCTTTAATACATTTAAACCATCCAAAGCAGCAAAGTGGAGGCGGGTGGAAGTGTAGCTGTTTTCCATCGGTCCGGCTGCCAGCTTCATCAATAGGGAGCCGCTAATGTGCAGACGAGAGCCGGGCGCTTCGATTACAGCTTAATTTGGTAATGAAGTGAGAGCGAGAGGCTCCTGTGAACGCTTTAAAGAGCTCAGCGTGATGGTTTTGCATCGAATAAAGCAGATTTTGTGATCTACACTCATGTAATAGAGTTCTCTAGCATTACAACACAAATGGGACCCCACGCAAATACTGTCTGTACTCATATACATATCATTACATTTAATTACAACAAGCTGGCGCTTTAGTGATGTTCTCGCCCCGTGGACATGGACACACACAAGCGTACACATGTATACTGTTATATACCCTCGTCTCCATTGGCAGCGAGAGTAGACCAGAGGGAGTGAGACAGCTGCCCGGGGTGGATGTGTTCCTCCCGGTTTGTGTGGGATCGCACCCATGCCTCTCGTTTGGCCGGCTGAGGCTGCCTGGAGGGTGAAGTGTATTGTAAGTGTGACCACAGTACATTGTTGCATGACTAATCTCGGCCTTCCATCTGCCACCGAGGCCCTGCACAAGCACTGTGCTCTCCAACATCAAGCACTGCCATATTGCTGCAGTCACAACATCTTGGCTTTGACTGGCACTCTGCTTGTGCAGACGCGCCGGGTGGACTCACAGCCGGGAATTATGGGACGTTACATGCGCACACATAACGAAACACAGAGGTTTTTCCTGACGGCTTGTGCAAATGTCTTTGGTTTCTCATGTTATCATGCGTTTAGTTTAAAGGGATAGTCCACAAAAACTCAGCCACCATTTACTCAACCTGTTGTTGTTCCAAACACGTATGACTTTCCTCTGTGAAACATTGAAGATATTTCGAGAAAAATTACAATTTGGTCCCCATTGACATTTTTCAACATATTTTCTCGTGTTTTTCACAATCAAAAAAACTCCTATAGGTTTTGGATTGACGTGAGGTTGAGTAAATGATGACAGAATTTTCATTTTTGGGTGAACCGTCACATTAAGATGTGTCCTTGTACTGTTTTTAACTTGACACGCCATCTTAAAAGTGCAATGACGTTGGTGGGATGTTATAAAAAAACTGTGCGACGCAAAAACTGTGACCAAAAGGCCATTTTAAGTGGATAAATTAAAAGATGCAATATTTTTTGAGAATTCTAATTAAATTGTAACTCTAATGGCCGTTCACACCAAGTATGATAATCCCGTCCTTCGGATGAGACGTTAAACCGAGGTCCTGACTCTCTGTGGTCATTAAAAATCCCAGGATGTCCTTCGAAAAAGAGTAGGGGTGTAACCCCGGCATCCTGGCCAAATTTGCCCCTTGGCCCCTGTCCATCATGGCCTCCTAATCATCCCCATATACTGATTGGCTTCATCACTGTCTCCTCTCCACCAGTAAGCTGGTGTGTGGTGGGCGTTCTGGCGCAATATGGCTGCCGTCGCATCATCCAAGTGGATGCTGCACATTGGTGGTGGTTGAGGAGATTCCCCCATCTATGTAAAGCGCTTTGAGGTCTCAGAAAAAGCGCTATATAAATGTAACGAATTATTATTATTGGTTCACACCAAGTATGATGATTTTTTTTACAAGTGCGTGCTGTAGTCATCTGCCACTTTAAACAATTCGCTCTTTGAAGTCGGGTGCATTCTGATTCGCTGTCAATGTTTTTATTGTTATCAGCTGGAAAAAAACTCTTTCTGAAAGTCATTTCACCGATATTGTTCTTCCGTGTCGTGATCTGTGATGTGGACATGTAAAACAGTTATTAAAACTTAAGAGTTAGTTATCGGTATAGTTATTGTCCTTTGTTAAAATCAAGATAAAATAGTCAAACATCGCTAACCAAGTAGTTGATTGTTGGACAACTAATCGATTAGTCGGCTGATATCACTCATCCGTGATAGACCAGTAAAACAGGTTATTTATTTATTTAGTTTCTTTACAGTTTCTCTTATACTGAGTTTCTCTCTCTTTTAAAGTGTGAAGTTTTGTAAATTACAGGGAGAGTGTGTGGTGTGTTGAGAGCCGCCTCTCTCGCTCTCTCCTATTAAACCATCACACTCAGGCTCTCTTTAATCTACAAATGTCCAAACCACCAGCCTGCTTTTGTTGATGCTAATTCAAAACTCATGTAGAATCTCTCAGATTTCCAAGTTATTACCGTAAAAGTAATTATAGCATGTACTTCTGGTTCGGTCGGCTGGTAATGCACAAGATCAGGGAGTATATGAAACAAAACCTTCACATGCGATATATGCATAGAGCTCAACAAAAACACTAAGTAGAAACTCAGAAGTAGTGTGCTGAATGTACAAATACAGTATTCGGTAAGTGTTTCCATGATGTGCCAGAAGTGGAAAACTACAGATTGCAGTGTAATTGTGGGCCAAGCCAAAAGTGCACACATGACTGTGCTGGAAGTGATTACAGTTGAGTTCATCTCCAAGTCAGGAAGATGATGTTTAAGAGCCCAAGCATTTAGCAGTTTGCAGCATGCACACATTTTATCACTCTCTTTCAGCAGTACGAGTGATTTTTTTTTTTTTGTTGCAATGCCAGCATTTAGTACACAAACACACACAAAACAGTCAGTTACTGCAGTCACACACTTGTACACACCCATTTAGCTATCCGAATGGGGACTTACAATAGATGACAGTTTATTACTCTTATGTAAAGTTAAATATAATCACTACTACTTACTACTTTTAATGCCAAATTAATAGTTTTACTTTTTTAGTAAAATACTTTTCATTTATTTATAATATTTTTTCCTGCTTTAAAGTAGTACACTTATTTTGATGTGTGAAGTACTTGATTATAATTTTATGTCAAAAAAGCACTAATTGATTTAATGCATTTAATACATCTTCATTCAATTGCAGATAACAACCGAAAACATTATTCAGCTCGCACTGAAGTATATATTTTTAAAGTATATTATTTCTGTAATAAGTACTACTCTTTTTAAAAGTGTGCTGAAGTGTTCATTTTCACAGGGTCCAACACTTTGTACACACACATTAACACATTGCAAAGTGCAGCCTGCTCAAATTTGACAGGAAACACATGCTAGTGGTTCTACAATAGGCAGCACTGTTTTCACTTGGCATTTCCCCGGTTAGCGTAGCCGCTAAGCCAGGCATGACTTGAAAACACAAGTTTGTAGTTAGCAATCACTCTGTGTGATCATTCAGTTGAGATTTGTACTGTTTTAACAACTCATGCTTTACCTCAAAGTTCTAAAGTACACACACGTTTGATTTTGTTGTGCTCTTAGCTGTTTATGTGAGCAGTTGGCTGCACATGGGCATGTTTTTTTTTGTTTTTTTTTATTATTCCTTGATTTCTAGTGTAATTTTTATAATGGGATTGCAGTTTGCCACAGAGCTTTTGCGCAAGCAGTTTCCTTTAACTTGAATCGTAATGTGTGGTGCTAATGCTAAACACAGTGACTAGGAGGAGTGTTGCATGTGATTTGGGATAATCACTCTCTCTTAAGCTACGGGATCAACATTTGTCATTCAGCAATCTTCTACCACAAAATGTAAAAGCTGTCCTGGCATCATTGCCAGCTTGTAAGTGTTCCCTTCTAAGACAGCAGCTGTTTTGGTTTAGCCTAAGTGCCATTCCTAAATTGGCGTGGCTTATGTGTTTTCTCATTTCCTTTTCTTCATAGGTTTTCAATCATGTGTTGATCTTTAGCTTTTGGGTTGATGTTTTTTATGGATGATGAGAGAATGTTTTAATTGTATTTAATGTGGTCAGCATTCATTATTATTTTTTCATTTCCAAACCACAAATAGATTTACTGTGTGAAATTGTAAACAGGCCATTTTTAAAAACGCAGTGACATTGTTTAACATCGCAGTGGCATTCTCAATCCATAGAGCATCTGATTGGACAAAATCTTTGTAGTGCAGGATGAGTCATCAATATATTTGGTCTGTTTTCCTGGAAGATAAATGCTGTTAATTTTATATCTGCTAAAAGTAAATTTGTCTACATTTTTACAATTAGCAAATGTATCCAAAGTAACATTAATTGACATAATGAATGAACTCAATTGCCATGGTTTTGAACTGCATAATGTTAGCATTATGGTAAAACTATAGTAATCTTTGAAGTATTTTGGGATATCATAAGAAATGCCATTGTAAATGAATATGGCAATCACATTTTCTTCATGTTTACCCCTGCTTGAATTGTTGTGTTGTCAGAGACTTAAACTACTGTACCTCTTGGCAGAACTCCTCAGGTTGAACAGACAAATCATTTGCTTTTTTTTTGTGGTTGGTCTTCCCAGGTCAGTGCACCTAAAGTTCCCCAGGCTCGGGCTCCGAGATCCCAGCCGTCGCCATGGATCCCAGCAGCTGGAGTGGCAGTGAAAGTGCCGGGGAGGATATCGAGAGGATGAGCGACTCGGCCGATAAGCCCATGGACAACGACGCAGAGGGTGTGTGGAGCCCTGACATTGAGCAGAGCTTCCAGGAGGCCCTGGCCATCTACCCACCCTGCGGCCGACGGAAAATCATCCTGTCCGATGAGGGGAAAATGTATGGTGAGTCAAAAAAGCTTGGTTTGATTGCTAGGTCAGAACTCGAATTTGAATCTTGAGTTCACATGAACCAGACCACCGTTTCTAAGTGTGGATTGAACCAACCAAATGAGCCCAAATGTGATGTCAAATTGTGTGAATACACCTTTAAGATGTTGAGGTTATACATCTTAGCGCAATTTACAATCAGCCCTTTTTCTCAATCTCAGTATTTTGACTTGCTATGTGGAGTTATGACTGCCGTTGGGGGTTGTTTTGACTGCTTGTAATCGTGTGTTGTTTGTTGAGGTTGGCTCATCAGAAAGTTCTCAGGGAAGTTGTTAGTTGTTTGTCCTCAGGGTGAGATGATGAGGTCCGTTGGGCCTCTGAAACTGGAAAACTGAACTCCAGCGGGCCAGGCGGTGGAGCGGGTTGGCTGTCCGGGGTTCTGTTTGTAAAGTCAGCGTGAACCATTAGTTAGGAGCAGATGGTCGTGCGGCTGACACCAGCTGCGCTCCCAATCCCCCCCCACCTCATTCCCCAAAGCTACCCCCTCCTCCAACACCTCCCTCAAACTCTCGGCTGGGGTGATGTCATGGAAAGAGGGAATACTGCTTTTCTTTTCTCGTAGGATATTAAACATGCTCTTGGCCTTGTCCACAGTGAAGCCTCCTCACTCTGCTTGGACTTGTATCCAGCTGTCTTTATTAGGAACAACTCGGAAACCAAACAGTTGTTAAATCTGGATGCATGATGGAAAAGGTGGACTTATAAATCATAAAGCCAAACGTTTTTTTTTTTTTACTGAAAGTTTATTTTTCCGTGGTAGAATAGCAGTGCACATGGTTGCTGCCTCCATGGGGATGCAGTTTTGAATCCAACTTGCAAATTCTTGCCTTTTCCCAATTTCCTATCCTTTTAAAACATTTACATGTATGCAACTGGCGCACACTTATTTCCAAAGCAGCTTTGGATTCAGGGTGTTTAAGTCATGCATTAATTCCTTGGGAATCTAACCCATGACCTTGATTTTGCGAATTGCATGCTCTGCTTTTTGAAACTTGTCCTGTGAAATCTTGGTAACACTTTACTTTAAGGTTTATAATTTTAACATTACCTAATGCATTAACAAAAAAATTACAATATTTGACCCGAAAATATGGTAATCTAGGTTCATGTGAATTTCTATGTATACTAAAACATTTTTAACTTGTCAAGTTGTGAAAACTGTATTATGAGTGAACATGAAGAATAGCCTAGATTAATAAATGCTGTGATTTTAACTTTTGTTAGTGTTTTAACTAATGTTGAACTTTAATAGAAAAGTTGCATAGTTAAATGGATTGAGGTATCTCAATAGACACCTGTTTGTTCCCATGGCCACAGTGGTTTTTTCCTTCAGGCATTTCCTTCTAAATAAATTGGCTGGTGTTTGTGGGGGGTTTTTCTTGGGTCGCTGAGGCAAACCTGTCACCTCCTACGCTGGTGTCCGTGTAACATTCCTTAGCCTTGTGCTTTACGTCACCTTCGTTATTTCATCGTCCATAACAACTGCTTGAGATTTGTTTTATGTGCGTACCCATCACAGATCCATACAAGTCAAGATCCTAGTCCCCAGTCCTGCCGCTCTCAGGTCTGCAAGCGCCGTGTGGTTAATTAGCAGCCGTCCCTATAGCAACCGCCTTTCACTTCAAAACAATATAGGTTTTTTTCCTTGTGTCGTGGCTCAGCTTATCTCACTGTTTACCTGAGGGGGCTCTTTACAGCATCACGGAAGCACAAAAACTGGAGTCAAGCCAAAGGATCAGAGTTTTCGCTTTAGATGGTTCGTAATGGTTTTACAGGTGAACCAAGCACTTCTTTTTTCCCATAATCCTTTTCTTTCCCCTCACAGACGTCCTTTTTGACTGTTGTTGCATGATTTTTTTCCCCCCAACATTGTAAAATTAGTGTGCCCTCTCTGTCGCCTTTGATATTATAAACCATTCGGCTCGGCTTTGCTAGTAGGCTTATTTTAGGCAGAGAAAACATGCCATAAGTAGATTTGACAGTCCCCCGCTGGGTTCAATGAAGGAAAGATCTAATCTCAGTGGTTTCACTTCTAAGGGGATATACTGTGAGGACTTAACATAATCTCAGCCAATTAATATTTCTCAAGTGATTTATATTCCGACATCCATATCCACCTATACTTGAGAAATGTATTGTAGCTTTTTTAAGCACAATTGACATGCCTGGCCATTCTGTGATCAAATATTTTCGTATATTGACCTCTAAACAGTATAATTGACTGTCGTCCCATAGCCATTTTTTTTCTTCTCGCAAAGTAAACTTATTCTAACTTAAATTAACATTTTGTTTATTGTAGCACCAACACTGTGCATCATCATTGATTTGCTTCCAAATGCCTGTTTTCATTTTGTAAATGTAATTTTGAAGTATTTATTCGTGTGCAATGCATAGCTAAAATATTTCCTGTCAGATGTTATACCAACATTTAGCAGACGTTTTTACGAATTTTATGATTGAGGATATATGTAAATCTGCTTTAATGTGTTTATCTTAAAGTCCTAAAATACCTATTATTGCTATTCAGTCTTTGACGGGCATTTCAGTAGCGTATTTCGTTGGTTGTAAAATACCTTCAATTTACTTTAATTTAAAGGACATTTTGTGTTGTAGCTCTATTCATGCAAACAGAGCCTGAAACGTTATTAATTTTACCTTAGAGCACCATGTCTTTCTGCATTTTATAATAGCAAATTGTGAGTGTAAAATAATGAATAGACTGGTGTGCTCAGGCAGTGTTGGGCTTTGTGAACATAATGTGTGCCTCGGAGAATTGGAAATTGCAAAGCTGTGTCTTTAACAATAGGATAACAGACCCGCTCCGAGACTGTGGTGCCAGTTTGGGCTACATTACGTTCCGCAGGGGAAACTAGTGGTTATGGGAGTTAGAGTCACTCTGTTCTGGCTAACTAGTGTGCTGTTGAATCTCTGCCAGCAGCAGAAGTACACAACAAGGCGAACCAAATGCACAAATCAAGCCTCCACTCTCTTCTTAAGATTTATTTTCAAAGATGAAAGACAAGCAACGAACATACATTTTTATTTATTTATAGGAACTAACAGTGTCTCAATGGTCAGTTGTTGAGATTGGTGAAGTCCACTGGTTTTGCACATCATCGCTAATAGGGGGCAGTTAGTTCACCCCAAAATGTAATTCATACATAATTTACTCACCCTCAAGCCATCCTAGGTCTATATGACTTTCTTCTTTTCAGCCAATCAGATTTATGTTTAAAATATCCTGGATTTTCCAAGCTTTATAATGGGAGTGAATAGTACTTTGATTTTGAAGCCCAAAAAAGCGCATCCATCCATCATATAAGTAAAAGGGGGTTCATAAAAGCCGTCTGAAGCGAAGCTATGCGTTTTTGTAAGAAAAATATTCATATTTATAACTTTATAAATTGTAATCACTGGCTTCCGGTAACAGCCGTACGTGAGAAGAGTGACCTTTGACCCGACGCATGATGTATTCACGAACACGGAAGCGCAGAGGATAGAGCAAAACAAAACACCGGTCACAAATTAGAAGACTAAAACTAGTATTTTTAAAGAGAAATGTTGGAGGATTTCGATATAATAGAAGAGGAGCTTGAGTTTGTTGCCCAGCCCTATTTGTTTGAACCACGAGAGGGGTCTACTCTCACTTAAGCTTAATCATTCGTCAGGTCAAAGGTCACTCTTCCGCCAGAACTGGCGGTTACTGGAAGCCAGTGATAATATTTTGTAATATAACTCCGATTGTGTTTGGCGGAAAGATGAAAGTCATATACATCTTGGATGGCTTGAGGGTGAGAAAATGATGGGGTCATTTTCATTTTTGGGTGAACTATCCCTTTAAGTTGATTAGAAAAGAGAGGAGTAAATTGAGGAACGAGAAATGTTGTGAGCCAGATTCAAACTCACCACAGCTCAACAGCTAGATGTGATCTCCTAGTGATTAAACATCATTGTTAAAATGATTCTAAAATGATCAAACGAGATGGTGTAATACACCCATAAGTGCTTACTCACTGTACTTACACAGCCGATTATGTTTTAAGTCCTTACAAAAATCCCGCCACACCTCTACCTACGGGTATGTTTAGAGTCACACAGAAAGACTTCCTTACATAATGATAAAGGTGCAGGGAAGGTTGTCTATGCGAGATGTAGTGTGATGGAAAAGGAGGGATTCGGGTGGGAGACTCAGGTGGGAAGCAGTTGCTATCTGAAAGAAGTGTTTGTAAAATCACATTGCTTTTGTGTTCAGAGTTGTATTGTGCTCCAGAGGAGGTCCCTCGATGTGGGCCGCTTTAAAAAAAAGTCTTTACTTTTCAAGGTCTACCAAAGAACTATGTATATTCCCACTCTAAACCTGCACTTTGCTTCTTTTGTGTTGCATAAAATGGGGCCGAGGAGTAATTTTGCCCGTTTTCTTTCCCAGAGGTACAGAGTTTAATCATGTTTCTCAAGGGATGGTGTGTGAATTTGAAAAAGGGGCTTCGTGCAAGGTGGGACTGACGCCCGGAAGGCCGTATGGACACAAGAAATGAGTCCTGTGTGAACCGCATTAATGTTCTCATTTGGCTTTGATAGGTGTGAGAGGCCTGGATGTTACCTCACCGAGAGCCAGTTAGGAGACAGGTCACAGCATGCTTCAGCCTCACACCTCTTAACTGTTTGAGACGGATGAGTGATTGAAACAGACACCGATATCATGTTACAGAGAGTCCTTGAGCCGTATAGTGCATGTTATTTTAGTTTGGTGGCAGCTGTAAAGAAGCTTGTGTTCCTCATTAGTGTATGAAATTCAAAAAGTTCTCAAGCGTGAACGATTTTTGAAAATATTTTCACTTATTTGTCTGTGTTGTCAGTTAAGACAAGGAAAACTATACACTTTTTCAAACAAAACATGAATATTGTGCGGTTTATTGAGGAGTGGTGTGCTATTCCCTTTCTAAGCGATCAAATATACAGTTTTTGTTTTTCTGCTGTTGTAGGCTGTAAAGACCTGTGAAATGACTGAAATCATTTGGCGAAGTGATATGGAACTATAATGCCGTCAAGACCTGCCTAGAACTACTTTAGCCGTGTGTTTCCCAGAAAATAATTGTACGCCTTAGAACGTTCATCAACCAATCAGATTCAAGCATAACATATATATTGATAGTATATAGTATATGCAGTGTATAGTATACATATACGTATATAGTATATGATAGTATATGCAATATATATATATATATATATATATATATAATATAATATATATATATATATATATATATATATATATATATATATATATATATATATATATGTCTGATTAGTATTATTGATTATTAAAAATATTGAGTATTTAGGAAAATATAATAATAAATATTAGGGATGGCCCGATACCGATACTGGCATCGGGCCGATACTGTCCTCATATACTCATACTCATAAAAATTCACCGATACCACGTACATTTTGCGAGCACATCCCTTTAAACAGACATCAGTGGAAAGTTTGTTCAGTCAGATGTCAATGGCAAAGAAAATAAAACGAGGCATGTAGCTTATTATTAACGTTAACTGACGAGAGAGAGAGAGAGAGAGAAAGAGAGAGAGAGAGAGAGAGAGAGAGAGAGAGATATTCCTGATCGTTCACTCAGCACATGTTATTTGGATGAAAACTAAATTAAAGTGAAAACTTACTTTATTAAAGTTAAGTAAAACATGAACTGTTACCTGATTTAAGCATAACGAGTGGTTCCCTACATTATTACAGGACGAGTGCAGGTCAAGAAGTTCCATGAACGCAAACATCCAAAGCGCGCGCCCCGCAAACCAGCGTCTCAGCGCGCGAATACTGAATTAAATTGTCTTTCGCGAATGTGTGTGACGAATTCACACAAAATTATTTGAAAACGCCCATCTTGGCGAGTATCATATAGTAAACAAAGTCGGTTATATCTCAAATGAACGTAGCCATTTTCTTTGTTCTATTGTATTTATTTGTCTTATTTGTAATTCGATTGTTTGTTCTTATTTTTTTACTGACTGCTTACTTGTTTTAAATTCACATTAATTAGGCTGGTAGTTTTTGTTGTAATATCAAAATTGGATTAAATAATTGATATTTCACTGGTTTTGACAAACATTTGAACCGCTGACCCGATCCTCAGCACTGAGCCCTGCTGAAGCTGCTCTAAATATGTGCTGTGGCTATTAAATGAAAGATAAAATATGATAGAGCAGAATGAAGAGTGACAGTAACAGAAGCTCATACAATGCATTTTAGCAGGTTTAATTAAGCATGAAAATAACTGAAAGAAATATATATTTGATGAACAAATTAAGCCAACTAATATGATTTATATTCTTTTGGTTTATCTACTAATACATTTAAAAATTACAAATGCAGTGAAAATTCAAGGATCGGTTACAGTATCGGTATCGGCGAGTACCAAAAATGAAAGTATCGGTATCGGACTCGTTCTGCAAAAAGTGGTATCGGGACATCCCTAATAAATATATATATTTATATATATATATACACGCAGCATACATTTTATAAAATAAAATTTAGCTGCATTTACTTCAAACCGAGCCGCTCTGAGACACTAAAAACACTATCATGTTATCACTATCACACCTCGCATGTAAATAAACACAGTGCAGCGTTTCACTGTGAAACACGCAGCATATATCGTGATTTTATTTGTATCCTGGTTTTCTTTTGGTTAATCGTGCAGCCCTAGTTGTATTGTTCATCGGCAGTGACTGTAAAACAGCAGCATGTACAGCTCCATGACAACTCAAAAATGTTTTGTGATGTTGCTGCAAATACCGAAGTGCTCATTAAAAACAGTATAATTGAAACTTATTTAGTTATTCGTATTTTGACTGATAAATACATTTAATGAAAGTTTCTCTTCAAGGTCATTTGGTTGGCATATTTACCCTGGCAGACAGACAAACTTCATTTTTAGCTCTCCTTTCATAAAGTTTGCAGACAGTGATTTATGAAATGATGGAGAAAGAGTTGAGATAAAGTGTGAGTGAGCGAGAGAGGTCATTTGGGGTTGTTTGGATTTTTCATGTGTGATTTCCAGCAGGCTGGTGTGATGTTTCCAGCCAGCGCACCATGTTAGGACACAGTCAGACACAGACACACACACACACACACACACACACACACACACACACACACACACACACACACACACACACACACACACACACACACACACACACACACACACACACACACACACACACACACACACACACACACACACACACACACACACACAGGAAGCGTGCTTAATTGCTCCCATTAAAGAAAACAGCTCCAAACCGACTCCTTCCACTCTGTTTCCAGTTTGGCTTCGCTATCGCAGGCGGAGAAGCTTTCAGCGTTCTAGAGCTCTCTCAGAACCGGACTGTTGTACGTGTACACACTTTCAGGGCTTTTAACATCAAACATACTGCACTGAGCGGTTTACTGTGACTCCAGACTAGCAGAGGCCGTAGAAACGGTTCCTTCATTTCTGTGCTTCCTTCTGTTTGACCGTGAAATGCATTCAGAATCCATTTTACATTTAGAACATATAGTGAAACAACATTTAAAAAGAATAAATTCAAGGCAGGACTGGCTATATATTTGATTTTTAGTGCATTGTTGAGAGTTTATCGAGTACAAATTTGGTCCATCTGATCATGTCCATGACTTTCCTATCAGATTTGGTTTCACTAAATAATCATAGCAGATTTGGCGGGATGAGGGGTGTGTGTGTATGGGTGGGGGGGTGGGGGGGTTAGGGTTGTGTCCACTGGAAAAGAAAAGACTGTCCGTCACGGTCTCTTGCCATCTGGCCTTGAATTTCCTCTCAGACCCTCCCTCTGAAAATGATTTGCGGACAGAGGGGTGTCATCGTGTTACGGGCTCTACCCGTCACAGAGGACAGCTGGCTAACTCTAATCAGATGGTAGCAGGCATGTGTGTGCACATAAGCGTGTGTGTGTGTGTGTGTGAATGGCTTTATCTGGCAGGGGGAAAGCTGGCCGCACCCCTCGGTCCTGCTCTCAGGGAAACACCTGCATTGAGCCTGTAGATCATATCAGTCTAAGCTGACTGACTCCCAGAGAGGGGATTGTTCAGACCACCATCTGCTTTTGGAGGCTGACCTTTCCTTGTATCCATATGGCATTTTGCCGTTCCTCACCATGCGTGCTTGTGCGCTAAATGAGCAGGTAGATCATTAGTCTGTTAGTGTGATTGGACCTTGTGGAGTGTCAATCAAGGCAGAATACCTTGATTTATCCAATCAAACTTGATCGAATTTGTTCTGAATGGCAGATTTTAGTTCAGTTATTTCCAACCTTAGTAGTTGAGTAAAGTTGCAAACATTGAAGTTGTTCTCTGAATTTAAATGTCCGAGGTGGTTTTTTGAGATAGAAATGACATATACTTATATACATATACCGTCACATACTTTTGTTTTCAATTGTATTTAAATATATAATTGTAATCAAAAAAATTAATTAATTTATTAATTATATTTATAATTAAATATTAAATTATTATTATTATAATATTATTATATTATACATATTTATATTATTATAATTATTTGTATAACATAAATTTAAATATATTGTATTATAATTGTATTGTTTTATTTTAATTTTGTTTTATTTATATGATAATAACAATCAACTATTGTTGTTGTTGTTATTATTATTATTATCTTTCACAAAACTCAACTTGAACTTATATTGTGTGTGTGTGTGTGTGTGTATATAAGAAATTGTATTGTATTTTATTTTAAGATTTTTATATTTGTATATTGTTTATATAAGAACAATTGAAGATAGCAAATAAAAGAAAACTACAATGACAAAAATACATAAATATGTAATTCTTATATAACATAACACATTAGAAATACTTTTCAAAATGTTATGCAAAATGAATTAATTAATGCTTTTATTTATTTCAAGTCTGTGTTTGTGATTTTAATATTTTTTAAATGACAAATATTACATTATAATATTATTATTAAGTCTATCATTCGATTCTGTTTTTTTATTACTGTTACTTAAGGTAATGTAAATCAACAGGTAAATTGTTGATCTCTGTAATGCACATGGAAATCAGCCATGAATATTGCAGTCTCAGTTTAGACCCATCATTCCTTAGTCATGGACCTCCTACAGAAAGTCTTTGTATAGTTAGTTTAGGCCATTGTGATTGTAATGGCAGCGAGTCCTCAGAGTCATCCATCAGGCCTGGCAGTGCTTTGTCCCAAAGATTTGGGGTTTCTACCCTGCCCGTCACCGCCACACCCACGGGCCAACACCCCAATACTTGTGGGTCATTTGAAACGGTCAAAGATTTGCGAGGAGAACCAAATTCTTTTATCCAATCTCACCACTTTTCTGAGAGTTGACAAGATGATAGCAAAATGATCAAATTGAGTGCGAGAGAGAGAGAGAAAGAGAGAGAGAGAGAGAGAGAGAGAGAGAGAGCCACGTGTCACGCTCGCTCTCAGCTTCTGACATCACCCTTTCTCTTCAGTGACCCATGACATCACTTGAAGAACGGAGACTTGAGTTTGTATTATCTGAAATCAGAAGAAAGAACAATTTGGCTCAGCATTAAGCTAAAAGTAGTTCATACTAGCAAAGAGCTAAAGTGATTTTACTGTATTATCACAACCTTACAGGGATAATAATTACATTTAAGTGATGAATCATCATTCACTCACCCTCATGACTTTACAAACCAACATTTTCCCCCTGCAGGACACAAAAGAGCAATTTTGTAGCTTCAAAAAAGACGCAAACTCATGCACTAAGTTTTCTGAAGTATATAAGTGTGAGTAACATACAGTTATACAGGTTTGGAATGAGAGTGAGTAAATGATTGCACCTGTTGCTTTCCTGAAAAGTGAAAGGTCCTGAGAAAAGCAGGCCGGTTTGGATATCACAGCATGTATCACAGCCTTTCATTAGGTTTGGTGGAAGAGACGGATGGTTGAGTAAGCTGTCAGTGCACAATGATTGACGAGCCACATTTTTGGCGCCATGTTTCCCCTTAGAGGGAACGCTGAGGTTAACCCTGCGTCAATGTGAGGTCCATTTATCAGCTCGCTTTTAATTGCAAACAGCGGGTGTTCCTCTTTACTTGCTGATCAAGCTGATATTGTAATTTAATGACCTTTAACCCTCCACATCCTCAATGGTTTTTGTGATGTGACATCCACCAGCATTACTTCAATACTTTTGTAACACCATTAGAAAGGAATGCCGTCCGACCCCCTCACTGGGTTTTGCGGCTAAGTTTAGTGCATCTGTTCAACTATAAGTGTTTTTCAGTCTTTCAACATTTTTGTAATCACTCACTTTTAAGGCTCAGTGTTGAGTAAGTCATCACTAAACCTGAATGAATAAAAAAAAAAAAAAACACTTCACTTAGTGTTTCCTGACATTGCTGAGTCATCAGAAGATTCAGATGTCCTGTTATTGGTGGATCATCAGCCATATATATTAGAATAAATATAATTTATAATTTAATTATGTAGAATTCATATAATAGTGATTTTATTAATAATAAAACATAAGTAATATATTGAATTAAAAAAGATCCACATAAGTACTTTTTAAAAATTATTTAATATTTATATAATTCAATATTAATATATTAGTAATATATAGTGTATGTAATATATATAAATAAAAATGTCTGAATGTGTATATATAAATATATATATATATATATGTTATTTATTATAATGTATATATTATAATTATATGTAATTATAAATATAATATATAATTAATATTAATATATATATTAATATAATATTAATATAATATTTATTTTTTATAATTTTATATGTATATATATATATATATATGCGCATACAATGCTTTAAAAACCGATAAAAGCACATTCAAATCAGAAGGCAAACTCTGAATTTCTGCAGGAATTATATTGAAATAAAATTAGTGGAATAAAATTAAATAATAATTATTACAAAAACAACTAGTTGCAATTTCAGCTGAAAGCCCTATTTTTAGTCTCTATTACAGTAGTCATTTTTTTGCCATCTTTTGGTAACTCAGGATGGCTTTGAAATGATTTTGTTTGGGGATATGGATGATTGGTGGGGAAAGAAGAGTGGCTGAGAGAGGGAGGACTAGAACCCTCACATTGTCCATCCATCCATATATTCCATACATTTTCCAAAGCGCTTGTCCTATGTAGGGTTGTGGGGAGGTTGGAGCCTTTTCCAGTATCTTGGGACGGAGGCAGGAAAATAGCTTAATACAGACGGCCGGTCCATCTCACACACACACACACACACACACACACACACACACACACACACACACACACACACACACACACACACACACACACACACACACACACACACACACACACACGCAAACTCTACACAGAAATTCCTCCTGACACAGCACACACACGTCATTATACTAGACATATTGTTGATGTTTTGTTGTTTAATGCTTGTTAGCAATTGAAAAAAAAAACTGTAATCAGCTGTCATTCAGTATTTAGTGAACTGATAGTGTTTATCTTATCTCTTGTTGAGAGTGCACCAGTCTCTTTGACCAGTTTATGCTTTGGTTTGTCTGCTAAACTCCACGGGGGAGACTCTCAAAACTCAACATTCGTCGACAGGCTCTCTTTCTCTGTCCCTGTAAGTCCCCTTTCTCTCTGGAGGTTGTTTTGCAGGTTTGCCAAGTCCAGCTGAGCATGTTTTCAAGTGACTGAAAAGAATGAATTATGCAGCAGTAAGCATGCTTACAGCTGGCCGTTTGGAGATTCTTTGATCTGAGAGTCGGAGTGTGCATGAATGCCCGCATTGTGAGTGTTCAGAGAGTATGTGTGTGTGTGTGTGTGTACACGAATGTTTGTGTTTGGAAGAATAGGGAGGCCCAGGTCTGGGTTAGAAGAGATTACACTGCAAGCATATTGGGTAAAGGCTAGCTGGAGAAAATACCCTGACTGGCAGTCAGATATTGTCCTTAAAGGAATAGTTTGCCCTAAAAATGAAACTATTTACTCCCGTTAATGTCATTCCAAACCCAAATGACATCTGTCTTCCGTGAAACACAGAAGGAGATGTTTTGAAGAAGGTTCACGTGGCTCTTTTCCATACAGTGAAACATCAAAGAAACGCTGGGTCGTTTCAACCCATGTTTGGGTCAAATATAGACTAACCCAACCATTGGGTTTACATTTTTAATTTAAAACTTTAAACCAACAGTTGTGTTTGATATTTTACCCAGAAACAACCTTTTTGTGTATATTGTGCTGTCAAACTTCAAAAAGCACTATAAGCTCTATAGTTCATATTCACATTAGAAGCTTCCATAGCTCCTTATTTCAAGTCTTCTTTAATTCAATAAATTAGCATTTTATGAGGAATAAACTGATAATGCACTGATAATCTTTGCTTTCACCATATAATTCAAATTGCATTTTAAATGTTAATTTAGTAGCATACAATTAATTATTCACTTTTTAATTGAATTTTATAATTTTTTAATTTGATTTATTTATTTATTTGACATTTTTTATATATTTTTTTATTTTTATTTTATTTTATATGAATTACTGTGGGTTGTAAGCCAGTGACTGGCAAATGTTTAATATGAAAATAACAATATATTGATTCTTTTTGTCTGTTGAATGATTTATTCGACTGCCACAATATTGTAAATTCATTCATTGCGGTTTACTACATATAAAATAATAAATATGCTCAATTAAAATCATTAATTGTTTGAAAGACAGTTTGTGTTGTGTAATAGTCTACTTGTTCATGTATTCACATATATGAAGTCACTGAAATAATTTCTTTAAAATATAAATATTGACTGCATATCATTTTGTTGTCCATAAACAAGCATTTCTTTGTTTTCTCTTCCAGGTCGTAACGAATTAATCGCCAGATACATCAAACTCAGAACGGGAAAAACACGGACGAGAAAGCAGGTTAGTGGCTTCAGATTCTAAGCATGACATGAAATAAATAATGTTGGTAACCGAGGCTGAACTACAGTTTATTTCCAGTAAATTCACACCGGTGACAGTGACAAGCCAGGCTTTGTTTACAGCTTCAACCAAACGTGGTCTCGCTGGCTTACTGCCTTCCTTAGTTACCGAAGCGTTCTTCAGCGAGCGGACACCTGTTGCTTTGTGCTCTGTTCACTGCAAATCTTTACAATTTTACTGTAAAGTCAGTTTGACTTAAAAACTGAATTCTTAACTAATTAAGCGTGCTTCTTCCTGGTTCCTGAACAAATGATGTTGTATTAGATGTTCTGTTTGTAATTAAAGTACATGTTTTTTTGTGGCTAATGGCAGGGAGCCTTTCATCTCCATGGTTACAAAATGCTCCTTTTGTGTGTGTGTGTGTGACCAGGTCTCCAGTCATATCCAGGTTCTTGCCCGGCGGAAATCCAGAGAATTTCACTCCAAGCTAAAGGTACATGCCTACATCTTGTGTTTGACACAGTCTGTGTGTGTATGTGTATTCTCTCAGGCCATATCTGTACTGAACAGTGTGTGTGTGTGTGTACGGGTGCCCTGCTGTTTGGCTGTCTGTAACCTAGATTTCCTGCTTGTGACTGCCCTGTTTAGTATGCAGTCAACTGGCTAACTTCTTTTCTTCCACATGTTTGTCCGTTTCCTTCCTGATTCGCACAAAAGTGTGTTTGTTTTGGAAGAAACTGCATTTTGCCAGGCGTTGCATACACACTGAAAAATGCGTGATAATGTGTTATATACTTGGCTTCAGCAAAGTTGTTCAAGGACAAGCGCATGATTTGAAAAGCAGCATGAAACTCAAAAGCATATTATTTATGCATGTGACAATATATGAGCAACTATCCAATCTAATCCAAAATTTCCAGAATTGGTATTATTATATTATTTCATAGATAATTACTTTTTTTTGGACAGAAGTCTCTATTCTTACCAAAACAGCATTTGTGTGATCAAAAACACATTAATATTGTGAAATGCCTCAACCATTTAATTCAAATCGTATTTTAAATAGTAATTTAGTAAAAAAAAAAATTTTTTTAAATAAACCATTTAATAAAAATATGACTGTGGGTTATGACAGGCTAATGTTAAATTATTTGACAATACATATTTATAATTAATAAAATATTTTAAAAAATTTATTATTAAATGATTAATATATATATATATATATATATATATATATATATTATGTAAAATTATGTATACAATTAGTTTTTCAATAAAATATTAAAAACATTTTTGGAAATAAGTCTCTTATGCTCACCAAGGTTGCATTTGATCAAGAATACAGTAAACCTGTTAAATATTATTAACATATAAAATAACTCTTTCCTATATTATAAAATGTAATTTATTCCTGTGAATTTTCAGCATCAGTGTCACATGATCCTTCATAAATCATTCTAATATGCTGATTTGCTGCTCAAGAAACATTTCTTATATTATCAAAGTTGAAAACAGTTGTGCTGCTTCATATTTTTGTGGAAACAAAGAACAGCATTCATTTGAAATAGAAATCTTTTGTAGCATTGTAGCAATGTGTCTATGCTGATGGATCATTACTGACCGCATATATACAGTTATATAAAAATAACTAATAAAATTTGTTCATTTTTACTATTTACAACATAATGCATATAGTGGCATGTTGGCTGATGGTCTGACCTGTAAAGGAGGAGGGGTGTCAAAGGATCCCGCTTTTGAGCAGCTGTGGCATCTGGTGGTCAAACAGCGAATGACAGTTCTGCCATCGACATCATTTGCTTGTATGAAAACACTTTGACAAGTTCTCCTGCAGAACGATAAAGATTATACAGCTCAATGCCATTTTCATACATTGCAGACCTAAATATCTCTGATTATCGCACTGTATTTAATACTTCACACCGACAGGACTTAAAGTCGGCATGAAACGGATGTTGTGATGGTTTAAAAAACAAAACACCGTAGGACGAGACTTGATTTTGTCCATCAGGAATTGATTGGATAGTTGCGGTTTGCTATTGGTAGATCTCATGTGATTGACGGGTTGTCCCGCCCTCGCGCCAGTAAACAGAGAAGAGATGTCACTGCAAGAGGGAGGGATTTCATGCTGACTTTAATATGAACAACACTAAACCTGCAGTTAATAAGGTAAAACTTCTGATTAGTCTTTCATTTTTTGCCTTCTTTATAAGCCTGATACAGTGGACAGTCATTTGATTACACAAAAGGCTCTTCTTTGAGCGTATGCACTCCAGTACTTGACCAGAATGAAAGCCATTGATCAGACACTCGGACTGACTGCTGCTTTCATGCACTGCAGCTGACAAAAACAGAGCTCACATTCTCCAAATGAGTAACACAAGCCACATAAGTCTATCGCCAGACTTCACCAAATGGTGCAACAGCATGCATAGTTAATGTGCAATACCACATAGTTAAAGTGCACTGCATGATGGGAGCTCAGAAACTCTTAACAACTCTGATTACTCGTTACGAGAACGTTTGAGGGCATATTACTGTACATTCACAGTCATTCACATATCTGCGATTCAGAAAGCACTCTGTGCCGAATTAAATGCAGTTTCCTTTGTTTCACAGCATTGAGTTCCTCGCATACAATTTACCTCTGCTATATGCGCTTATATAAGGCTACGTTTTATATAAAAAGTTCATTAATTTTCAGAATCATGCTTCCGTTGAGCAGTTTAAATGGGCCTCACCTGCTTTTTCACCCCGTCAGGTCTTAAGACAAATTGATTTGAAGAAATGATGAGACCTTCTGGCTTTAAGTCAGATATACAGGAGCTGACTGATGTTCTCTGTGATGTGTGTCGTTGAAGGACCAGAGCGTGAAGAATGATGCGATCAGCAGGATGGCGGCCATGTCTTCAGCGCAGATCGTCTCGGCCACGGCCATCCACAGCCGGCTGGGGCTCGCGGGACTCCCACGGGCCACCTTACCTGGGTCCACAGGGGTAAGAGATGCCCCTGCACACTTTAAAGCCATTAGTGTCCATTTAAAGGACGAGCAAAAGAATATATCCACGCGTATCGTTTCACTCTAGTGATTGAGTGTTACTTTTGCTCCCTTTCTAGATTTGGCAGGTGCCAACAGGACAGCCTGGTTCCTCACAAGAGTAAGTATATAGAACTAATTCATTTACACATGGCTGAATTCGTGCCTAGTAAAATAATGCATTATGAACTAATAAACAACAAAATGACACCTTGTAATAATGAGCTCTTGTTCCTCAGTATAAAGCCGTTCTCACAGCAGAATTACCCCATCCAGACGGCCACAGCTATTGCAGGTTTGTACATCCACCATTGACAGACATTTAGTTGGCATGTCTACTTAGATTTTGTATATTTTCAACAAGGATCAATCTGGTTCTTATATTTGATTTGATGAGCCATTCAAAACAGCTTTATTACTTGTGCACGTTTTTATTCATTTATTGTTTATTACATGAATCATTTTATTAATTAATAATATAAATGTGTTTCATAATAAATAAATATATATATATATATATATATGAGAATATAACAAGTATAACAAGTATATTACTTGGTGGGAGAATTGTATTATTAATTTATAATATAATTTAGTTTATATAATAGAAATAAAATATATATTTATAATATGATATGATAATTACATTACTTGGTTGAAGACTTGTTTATTATTAAAATTTTATTAATATTATTAATGTGTAATATAATTTATTTTCTATGTAATATTAATAAATAAAAAGTATGTTTAGTTTTAATTGTAATATATAATATGTAAATATATAAATTATATGTATACCATCATATTAAAACAATGTAATTAAATTATTTAGTGTAAGAAGATTTATTCATTTAATTTAGTATATTTATTATAGTTAAATCACTCTTAAAGGGACAGTTAACCCAAAAATGAAAATTCTGTCATCGTTTACTCAAGTTTTTTTTTACTCAAGCATTTACTCATTTACTCATCTCAAGCTGTTCCAAACCTGTATGAGTTTCTTTCCTCTGCTGAACACAGAAGGAGATATTTTGAGGAATATGGGTAACCAAACAGTTGATGGGCCACATAGTAGGACAAAAAAAAAAAAAATACTATGGAAGTTAAAGGGGTCCATCAACTGTTTAGTTACCGACATTCTTCAAAATATCTTCTTTTGTGCTCAGCAGAACATTCAGGTTTTGAACAACTTGAGGGTGAGTAAATGATGACAGAATTTTCATTTTTGGGTGAACTATCCCTTTAACGGCTCTGGTCTTATTTCTTTAATCCATCACTGATATGTGTGTGTGTGTGTGTGTGTGTGTGTAGCTTACGAGTCCCCCACAGCCCTCACAGCTGCAATGCCGGTGTGGCACGGGCGCTCTATCGGCACCTCTAAACTGCGGCTGGTGGAGTTCTCCTCCTTCCTGGAGCATCAGCGGGACCCAGATTCAGTGAGTCAGCACACACACACAGAACTACTGCAGAAGAGCAGCCTTGACCTGCTTTACCAGCCTCAAAAACAGCTTTAACATGTAGAGATCAACATCACACAACAAACACCATTAAATGATGACTTTTGCAGCTCTGCAATTTATATAATAAAAAAAAAATATATAAAAAAATATATATATATATATACACATATACATATACATATACATACAGTACAGGCCAAAAGTTTGGACACATTACTATTTTTAATGTTTTTGAAAGAAGTTTCTTCTGCTCATCAAGCCTGCATTTATTTGATCAAAAATACAGAAAAAAATGTAATATTGTGATATATTATTACAATTTAAAATAATTGGTTTTCAATTTATTATACTTTAAATTATCATTTATTTCGGTGATGCAAAGTTGAATTTTCAGGATCATTACTCCAGTCTATCAAATGATCCTTTAGAAATCATTCTAATATGATGATTCATTATCAAAGTTGGAAACAGTTCTGCTGCTTAATATTTTTTCATAACCTGTGATACTTTTTTAGGATACTTTGATGAATAAAAAAAAGAAAAAGAAAAAAGAAAAGGAAAAAAAAAGAAAGAAAATTTTTTCTTTATTTTTTTTTTAAATAAATCAATAATTTTATTCAGCAAGGATGTGTTAAATTGATAAAAAGTGATAATAAAGAAGATTTATATTAAAAATCTTTTTTTTTTATTTTGAATAAATGCAGTTCTTTTTAACCTTTTATTTATCAAATATATTAGGCAGCAGAACTGTTTCCAACACTCATAATAAATCAGAACATTAGAATGATTTCTAAAGGATCATGTGATTGACTGGATGTCACATGTGACACTGAAGACTGGAGTAATGATCCTGAAAATTCAGCTTTGCATCACCGAAATAAATGATAATTTAAAGTATAATAAATTGAAAACCAATTATTTTAAATTGTAATAATATATCACAATATTAAATTTTTTTCTGTATTTTTGATCAAATAAATGCAGGCTTGATGAGCAGAAGAAACTTCTTTCAAAAACATTAAAAATAGTAATGTGTCCAAACTTTTGGCCTGTACTGTACATACATACATACATACATACATACATACATACATACATACATACATACATATATATATATATATATATATATATATATATATATATATATATATATATATATATATATGTATGTATGTATGTGTATATATATTCAGCAGATTTATTATAAAAAGATGATTATGGTTTATAGCTGAAAAAATATTTTTAAACAACTATTTTAATCAGTATTTTTATTTCTTAGAGGTGTAACTATAGTTGTTGAATACAACATTTAGAAATGCAACATTTCTAAAGTAAGAAATCTATAATTAAATCATATTATTATAATATTACAAAAATATGTATGTTTTTGTTTATTTACTTAAATGTATTGCTTAAATACTCTTTTCACCAGATGAGTTATATGTGAAATTAATCTATTTATTTTGATTAAAGATACATTTACCATAAATGCAATGATGGATTTTAGTAGTATTGCATTATTTTACTAGCATATCCTTGGTGTTGGTGATAATATAATATAATATAATATAATATAATATAATATAATATAATATAATATAATATAATATAATATAATATAATCATATTTACTTTAATATTTAATATAATGTAATATTTACTATATTCATTTATTATAAATTTCTTACTTTAGAAATGTTGCATTATGCGTTTGAGCAAATATCATAATATAATTATAATATACTATAATAGTTATAATATAATATAATATGAGAATATAAATACAGTATTACATTACTTAGTGGTAGAATTGTTTATCAAATTGATATTATTTATATTATTAAATCATAATATATTTGTTTAATAATATAAGAATTACATAACTTGGTGAAAGTGTTGAGTTTGCATTTAGCCTTGGATCAGCGAGCTTGTGCGATGCTTTAAAGAAATGTAAATGCAGCTGCAGGCCATTTGGGTCTTATTAGAGATGGTCATGATGGTCATGATGACCAGGGTCACATCCCGCATTTTTCCTGATCCAATGATAATGATGGAAAACTACAGAAGCTCAAGATTGCATTTCTAAAGTCATTTTCAGCTCAAATGAAACCAAAACACATCTTTTCTGGTGCGCTAAAAGAACTGAACCTGCTTATTATGATCTAGTAGTCCTCCAAAAGTGTCTTTAGATCAGCTGACCGATGCTGAATGTCCTATTTACGCACTGATCTAGACAATGAAGACAAAACAGAATGTGTAGATTAAAAGCGAGACCTGGGAAGAACTTCTTGTGACCTGCAGGTTATCAAAATGCCTCGTGTCCGTGTTAAAGCAGACCTGTGTTATCTATCATGTTGGCAGGATCTGTATGAAATGCTTGTCCCTCTGGTCTGGCGTGACAGCGGCTATTAATCATGCGTTATACGCAGAACCAGTCGTGTTCTCAATACAGTCGTCCAGCCACACAAACATTCAGCAGAACCTGAAACCGCTTCACAAATTCAATCTGAAATGCTTCCTTACTGACACAAACAACATTTGGGAATAGTTTGTTAAAAACTCATTGAAAACTCTTTCAATCTTGTTGCTTCGACAACAAACATCTTACAAAAAAAAGTGTGTTCGTGTATATGTTGCAGTGATCTAATTTCCAACTCTTTGTGCAGTACAACAAGCACCTGTTTGTGCACATCGGCCAGACGAGTTACTCGTACAACGATGCGCTTCTGGAGACAGTGGACATACGCCAAATCTACGACAAATTCCCTGAGAAGAAGGGTGGGCTGAAGGAGCTGTTTGGGAAAGGACCTCAGAACGCCTTCTTTCTGGTCAAGTTCTGGGTGAGTCAATTTGAGCGGTCGGGCCGCGGCGTAGCTGTTAGCGCATGTGCTGCTCATGCTAACAATACAAATCCAGTTCAAATCCTTTTCCAAACCCAAATTTTTTTTTTTCACATCATTTTATGTGCTTCTTCACTTCTCAATCCAATAAAAATGTCCAGAAACACCTGTAATAGTGAGACAATCCTTAAAAAAAACAAAAAAAAAAAAACCTTTTCTATAATTTAAACAATGGTGTTATAGATAATGTTGCATTATAGTGATTAATATATAGTGAATATATATATATATATATATATATATATATATATATATATATATATATATATATTAGGGCTGTCAAACGATTAATCGCGATTAATCACATCCAAAATAAAAGTTTGTTTTTACATAATATATGTGTGTGTACGGTGTACAATTATTTTCTATATATAAATACACACACATGCATGTATATATTTAAGAAATATTTGCATGTATATACTGTGTAGATATATTTATATTATATATAATTTATATTATATATAAATATTTTATATATAAATAACACATTTTTCTTAAATATATATGCATGTGTGTGTATTTATATATAGAAAATAATTATACTCCATACACACACATATATTATGTAAACACAAACTTTTATTTTGGATGCGATTAATCGCGATTAATCGTTTGACAGCCCTAATATATATATATATATATATATATATATAGTGAATATATTTATAAATAAATATGGGGGGAAAAGTAAATAATTATTATAATCATAATTAGTTTCAGCATTTTTGTGTACATTTTATTTTCACTTTTGGCTGTAATGTCAATCATTTTCATATTAAAAGATATTGTCAATGTAAAAGCCTAGCTAAAAAATACTTTGAGTATATATGGGCAATTTAATAATAATAATAATAATAATAAATAATAATAATTTTTGCTTTTTATAATTTAAGATCTGGGATAAGGGTAGTTCTTATAATAAATCATAATTCAGTTAATGCTCTTTTTTTATATAACATTTTTTGTATTAAAATATATAATTGTCAATATAAAAAAATAATTAGAATAATAAATAAATACTTTGAATGGGAAATTTTAAATGAATATGTTTTATATAACAAAAATGTAACAAATTCTAAATCATTTATGATGACTTTATTCATAAATAATTTTTCATGATGGCTTTTTATAGTTTAAGAATGAATGAAATTCTGACCCTAGGTAAGAGTAATTCTTATAATAATTTATTGAATAACTAATAAATACTTATCTGGGCAGTTTTAGCTGAATAAGTTTTATATAACAAAAATGTAACTTTAGTTCTAAAATAAACATTAAACATGATTTTTTTTATATAGTTTAAGAATGAATTAAAGTGTGGGTCAGTTATTTTCACGTTTGCCTCTTTTTTAATACAAATAATTGTCATATTGAAAGCTATCATTGTCAGTATAAAACTTAAAATTTTTAAGTTAATTTGTAGTTTTGTTAATTAACTTCTTCAAGTGTTTCTTCTTTATTTTAGCTTTATTTAAAAAAATAATCCTTTTCATATTACAAAATTTAAACCATAAACTAATTATTTATCCTTTTTTTACATTTTGAACTTTAATCCTAAAATAAACTTAAAACAATTTATTGTTTTATGCTAGCTTTTTCTAGTTTGGTCTGGGATAAAATGTAAAACAATAAAATCAGACATTAAAAATAAACTCATGTGCCATAAAAGCACCCACAGTTAAAGAATCCACCATACACCAGCATTATATGAGCTGTTGAGAAAGCACCAGTGCCCTGCGTGCGTCTGAATGGAGGCAGCTGAATTGGTTCAACACGTTGGCGTTTGATTAAAGTGCTGTGTTAAAGCCAGCAGTGGTGTGTTTAATCCCTGTGAAACAGCGCTCTGTCCTTTAATAGTGCTGATGCTGGGTTTGATAGGGAGCCTTTATTTGAACACCTGCCTCTCTGAGCGACAGGTGCAAGCGCATGACGGCCTCATCCTGGACAGACTGAAGGTTAACGCTTACCACACTCTTACATCGCACACTAGTTTTCGGATGGTGGTCAAACGTGCCTGGTTTATCTTTTACTAATGGGTGTTTTTAGGACAACAGCAGCTGAAATGAATAGAGTGTTCTTATTGTGTTTGATCTCTACAGTGTTGTGGTATAATAAATCATGTTTTATAGCCTTGAAATCTCTGAGACTGTACAAAAGATTTTTTTTTTTTTATTATGTTCTTTCAACGGCATTTGATACACTCAACGTTTTAAAATAGATTTGCAGAAGTTTCATTAACTGTAAATAAGACTCAGTGATTCTAGGTGTCTGTGGCCTTGGTAAACTTCACAGAAAGCTCTATTCACAGTTTAAGGTAGCCAAAGAGTTTACTGTTGACATAAAGCACCTTTTATTTTTTTAGCGTCTGACGAATTACTCATTTATTTGCTCAACTGTATGCAAACCCTGCGGTCGAAGTGGCTTTTGGCAATGTTTTCTCTCCATCCGTCACTGAGCTGTTATCTGGTGCGTCCGCAGGCCGACCTGAACTGCAACATCCAGGAGGATTCTGGGGCTTTCTACGGCGTGACCAGTCAGTACGAGAGCTCAGAGAACATGACCATTACCTGCTCCACAAAGGTCTGCTCCTTCGGGAAACAAGTGGTGGAGAAAGTTGAGGTGAGTGCTAATGAATATTAAATAAATATGATACATAAGAGTAAAAAGATGTTTGTAAACGTCAAAACATATCCTATCAAAAGTAAACTCAAAATGTAATATATATATATATATATTATTATATTATATTATAATTGTGTATATATGTATATATATATATATATATATGTATGTTTTGTTTATTTCACTTGTTTTTGGTCATATATATATATATATATATATATACATACATATATATATATATAATTTTTTAACTATCATTTTATATTTGGCCTTTTTATATACACAATTAAAATGTTTAAAGTTCAGTTAATAAATATTCAATTTTATTTGTAATCTATGTATATATTTAATTTTATAATATGTATTTTTATATACAATTATAATATGAATTTTATTTGTATTTTTTACTTTTTTTAAAGTTCAGTTAATATTTAATTTTATTTGTAATACTGACATTTTTAAAATTATATGTGTAAAATGTTATATATTATATGTATTTTTATATACAAATAATATATGTATTATTTGTATATAATATTATATATATTTATATATATATATATATAATATAATATAAAATTTATATTTTAAATTTTTTTATTTTATATATAAAAATATATTTTTTATATATAAAAAATGTAACGTTAAGTTAATATTAAATTTTATATGTAATATTTCATATAAACATGTAAAATTATAGTGTTTTATATACAATTATAACATGAATTATATTTGTTTGTTTTCTTTACTTTTTTAAAGTTCAGTTAAATAAAATTTTATTTGTAAAATTGAAATATTAAAAATCATATGTGTAAAAAAAAAGTAAAAAAAAAAAATATATATATATATATATATATATATAGATATAAACTGTATGAATTAATTTAATTAATTAATTAAAATATCTTATTTGTTTGTCTGTTCTGGTAGACGGAGTATGCTCGGTTTGAGAACGGACGTTTTGTGTACAAGATCAGCCGGTCTCCCATGTGTGAATACATGATCAACTTCATCCATAAGCTCAAGCACCTGCCTGAGAAGTACATGATGAACAGCGTACTAGAAAACTTCACCATCCTGTTGGTATGTCCTACAATTCCCATGTCCATTCAGTCATCTAAATCCACATGTGTATATAGTCAGTGTCAAATGGCGATTTCTAAAAGCCGGTTTCTGTTCCTGCAGGTGGTGACGAACAGAGACACTCAAGAGACCCTACTGTGCATGGCCTGCGTGTTCGAGGTCTCAAACAGCGAGCACGGCGCTCAGCATCACATCTACAGACTGGTCAAAGACTGAGGCTCCCGACTCACCCCAGTCAGCGACACACTGCTCACAGACAGAACAGTGGAGACTTTATATTCACTGAGGCTTTTAGGCTACACAGCTGACGTCCGCCAAGAGCGGCAGAGCCTGACGGACTAAGAAAAGCCTTTGAATGACTCACAACCTCATTTTAAGTGGCTGTGCCTCTGTCAGTCCCACCCCAGAAGGCTTTTTGTCACGTTTTTGGGTGAGGTCTGGAATGAATAATTACTTTATAATTTGTTCATCACTCGTGTTTCGGTGTTTATTTTTCGTGGGTGAAACGGTACAGTTTTGTTATTTTTGTCTGGATGTCTGTTTAACTCGGTTGATGTTTTAAACCACAATGTGTTTCGAAAGAACGTTGCTTATATAAAGTTGTATTGTCATAGTACATGGAAGCTTTTTTCTGTTGTTCAGCCTTTTATTCTCACATTTCAAAGGCTTAATTCGCCCCTGGTATTTGTTTTTCTTTTGTTTTTTCACATTGAGTGGATTTAACTTTAATGAAAGAGCATAAAAAGGGTACTGTATTATTTATGTGGAACTACCTGCCTTACACTGCACATGGGCTGTTCCAGTACTAAAACACTAAGAAACAAATCATTTTCTTCATAGAAACTTTAAAAAATAATTTGCATTTAAAACTGAAGTATGTAACCTTTTCTGTGTTATAAATAAGTAAAGCCATTTCATGGGTTAACTTTAAACTTTAACCTTTTTATTTTAAGCGACCCATCTAGTTCTACGCAACAACACTGTCTCGACCAATGGCGTGATTTGGGGGCGGGGCCATCAATTTTTATTTTTTTGAAATTCCGTTAGGAGGCGCTGTTGGGGCAAAGAAATAAATTACATACTTCAGATTTAAGAAACTAGCACGTTATTTTTTTCCCATATCAGAATAGGCTACACAATAAAGGGAACTTACATAGCAAAATCACCAAAGCATATTGTGCCTTAGTGTTTATCATCACAGACTTTGTCTATTTGTGAGTAAAAGTATATAACCTCACTTGATGTTTGTATTTTGTCCCACAAAAAATGTTCTGCCACATTTTTTTTTTTTTTGTCAAGCCAGTCTAAGTAGGTCACATTTCTCTCTTGTACACCAAATAAACACATTCTGTCACTTCTGCTCATGCCAAGTGAAAGCTACAGGTGTTGAAAGTGCCTTTTGTTTTTTGTTTTTTCCAGCTCAGAAAATGGTATACGCCAAAAAAAAAAAAAAAAAAAAGGTCAGATTTGGATACTATCACCATAATGCCTTTGACATTTTTAAAAAGCTGGGAAAAATAATTAATTAATCGATGGAAATATATTTTTTAATTTCAATATGAATCAAATGATACGTCAGAAATTCATTTTCCACCCTGTAAAGAAAGCAGTTGATTGTGGTGTCATGTATATAGGGAAAGAGATTTCATGTACATCAAATGACATGTTACTTACAACGACAACCAGACCGATGATGAGTGACAGTCCAGTGCTTACAGAGCCGTCTTTGTTTTTTTGGGAATAATGACTCCTTAATCTGAATCAAAATGTTGATTTCAGTCTTATTTACCACACACGATTGTGGGTTCTGTTTTGTTCGTTTGTTTTTGTCATGTTCTACATGTTTTGCAGAGTATCTGTTAGTAAAATGCGCATTAAAACGGAACACTAATGTATTTGATGGCAGTTTGTTTTCAGTAAAGAGAGCACTGAAACGCTGAGTTTGGGTAGCTTTTTAATAGGTGGACTCTTTTCAAATAATTGTTTTCAATCGTGTATATTTTCCTTGAGGGGATGACACGAAAAGAAATGAAAATAAACTTAGTGTTTGTACTGCAAACTGTTTTACTGAGCTTCTCTATTTTCTCTGTACTAAATCATTTGTAGCCAAGCACTGACCCTTTTATGGCAAGCCGTTTTAACATTTAATCCTTAAAACCTACTAGTCTCTATTTTCATGCTATAGTACTTATTTTTTAGACACTAGTGTACTAGTGCTTATTCATTAGCTACTAGTGCTTATAGTGCCTATTCTTTATAGTACCTTTTTAAAAGATACTAGTACCTATTAAATAGATACTAGTACTTATTCATTAGATACTAGTACCTATTTATTAGATACTAGTATTTATTCCAAATGTTACTAGTATGATTTTTTTATTTTACTAGTAAGATTTTTAATTGAACTCTCCAGTGGCCGTTCTGACTAGTCATAACATAAGATGAGTAAAAAAGCAGCTGTGACTAGTAAAATAAGAATAGTTACTAGTAACAATTACAAAAGGTACTAGTGTCTAATAAATAAGTACTAGTATATATTGAATAAGTACTAGTAATTAATAAGTACTAGAATCTAATGAATAGGTACCTATTGATAAGTACTAGTAGCTAATGAATAAGTAGGCCTACTAGTATTTAATAGGTACTAGTATCTAATGACTAAGGGCCCTTTCACACCTACCTTGTTTGGTCCGGACTTTCGGACTTTTCAGTTTGGTCCGAATCAAAATTACAGGTGTGAAACCTCCCTCGGACCACGGTCAGGACCAAACAGACGAAATTTGGTCCGACGAAAAGAGGTAGTCTCGGTCCGGATCAAACTGAACAAAGGTTTGGTTCGTTTCCAGTGTGAAAGCATTTTCTGTATGGTTCGGACTTTCAGACCATTTACAGGAAGTTCCGGTGGTTCCCGCGTAGCCAGAAACAACTGAAGAAGAATATTTATGTGCAGTCCTGCCCACAGCGTTTATTCCAGCTGATTTGCGCGCTCACACACACACACACATTTGTCCTGCCGGCGACGATATGTTCGTACAACGAGGACGTACATTTGGCGAATTTGAACTAGCCTCGAGTATAGTTGGTGCTGCAGGGAGTAATACCGTAATAATAACAGTATAGTGGCAATGCTATGCGTCTGTTCATTCATTCTTGTCAAAGTTACCTGCATAGGCAGTAAAATAAATGGACACAGTGACCCCATTGGATTCAACGGAGAAAAGTGAAGTCAATTAGAAGCACTCACTTCCTGATGGCTGAGCGTACTGCGCAGACTCAAACTGAGCTTGACGACGTAGATGTGACATGAGCAACCTGTCTGTCTTAGCTGTGCCAAGAGAAATCTGAATCATTCTCTTCCGAAACTTGCAGAGACGGAGAGTGTGAGTAGGAGGTGTCCATGAGCTAGGAGCAGGAGCAACTTTTGCTAAGTATTCTGATGAATTATTTTGTCATTTTGCCTCCACGTCCCCCCGATTGCCCGCGAGCTTCTCCTCCTGTCCATACGGTAATCTCTCTACTGTGCGACAGAGAGTCGCGTGGTTATGACGTAATCGTTAGCCTATTTTTACAAAAACGGCTTCTGCGGGCCATAACGTAAGATACAAGGTAATGGAGCCTTTTATACATTTTCGTGTATCTTTAGAAATAAATAATGGACAAATGGAGTCTTTAAACGCCTCAGATGTAGAGTTATTCGCTGTCAAAGTGACACCAAAGTGAATGGGAGTCAATGGAATTCTAACAGCAGGTGATGGTCTGCTAATCAATGGTGGCGCCCGGGGAAGCTTCAATTTTTTCCGAAACATTGGCCCCCTGGCTACCCGCCGAATTGACAACACGCTGACGTCAGACGCACATCCGTTTACAAACCAATCAATGTTAAGATGCAGCCCATATAGATGATTACGACAGGACGCAAGTACGTCATGAAAAGTTCTTTAGTGCGCTCGCATAATTGCAATGTGAAACCAAACCAAAACTAACCAAATGTATACAATGTATCAAAACATGAACTTTGGTTCGGACTTTCAGGTGTGAAAGGGCCCTTAGTACTAGTATTTATTGAATAAATACTAGTATCTAGTAATAGGTACTAGTATCTAAAAAATAAGTACTAGTACCTAATAAATAACTTCTAGTATCTAATAAATACGTACTAGTCACAATTGGAGTACATACTAGTCAGAACTTAATAGTTGATATCTGAATGACAGATCCCCATAGAAGTCAATGGCAAAAAATAAATAAAAAATTGTTACTAGTAACAAAATAATAGTTACTAGTCACTATTGAAATAAGCACTAGTATCTAATGAATAAGTACTAGTGTCTTTTTAATAGCTATCTAATAAAAAGGAACTAGTATCTAATGAATAAGTACTGGTGTCTTTAAAAAGGTACTAGTACCTAAAGAATAAGCACTAGTATCTAACAAATAGGCACTAGTAGGCTACCTAAAGAATAAGCACTAGTAGCTAATGAATAAGTACTAGTACTTAACGGAAAAGGTACTAGTATATAAAAAATAAGTACTAGTAGCATGAAAATAGATACTAGTAGGTTTTAAGGATTAAATGTTAAAACGGCTTGCCATAGTAACTGACTGTAATTGTGCCGTTTCTCCCCTGATGTGAGCTAGAGGGCGCAGTGTGTGTGTGTGTGCGTGTTTAATGGGTCGGATCAGTTCTGCTGTTCTACTCCACCCTCACTGACAGTCAGCAGGTAGGCCTACACACACACGCTCGCACTCTCTCAACTTTAAACTTCTCCAGCGTTCCTGCTGTTCGGATCAACAGCACTGAGACTTTATTTCGGGACAGCGCGTGCGGATTATGAAGTCACTGGATTTCTCGATATGGATCTGTGGAGATTAACTTGAGTCGAACAGGTTTGTGAAGTAACTGCAGATTGATCTTAATTCATTTAGGAACATGGAAATTAATGTTCAGAAATAGCTCTCTCTCCTGACAGTGCTTTCGACCTCTCCTGCAAAGCTAATCATATTTTTCCCCCTTCGCATTTTATATGTTGGTCCATGGTCCTCACGGGAAACATCTCCAGGCGTTCACACTGGGATTATAAACTCTTCTGAATATTTTCCTCGGCTTTATGAGCGGAATAACTGATACATTGTTGGATTGATGGAGATGGTGATTCTGCGACAACCTGTTACATTACGCCCTGAGTTACGTTACACCTGAGTCATCATGACGTCACCTTATCAATCACGGGAATCGGTAAAACTATCGATCGTTAGGAGATCACATCAAACCCTTTAAAGTTTTGCCACTTAAATCAGTGCTCACGCCATGAGTCAGTGTGCTGTCAATCACTGGCTCCCAGTCATATATCACCACCTGTCAATCATGTTCAGTCAGTAATACAGGCCAGTCAAACTACTAACATTTAACATTTAATAATGTTTAATACGTTCCATTTGATTAGATTTACAAATAGTTGTTAATAATAGTCTTACATTTCACATCACAACAATCCACTCTAAAAGCCATTGGAATGTTTTTTTGTTTTTTTTGGGACAGTTTCAGTGCAGTGACCGACTCCTGACTCCTGACGAAAGTGTCATCTATTGTAAAGAAACGGCACACTTCTTGCAAAATAACAGCAGGGTAACACTTTATTTGACAGATGTTGCATGTACTTACCATAGTAATAAATTATGCATATTTACATAAAACTAACCCTCAACCAAATCCTAATCCTACCCTAACCTTATAGTAAGTACATGTAGTTAATTAATATTACTCAGTACTTACATTTATAATTACACTGTATAAATGACACATTCAAATGCAGTTACATTCTGTTTTTTATTTTTATTTTTGGGGCTACTGTAGATATTGTCATACACTCTTAAAAAATAAAGGTTCCAAGAAGTTTTCACAGCGATGACGTAGAATAACCATATTTGGTTCGCCGAAGAATCTTTAAGTGAAAATTCTTAAAAGAACCATTTTTCTTTCTTAGTGTGAAGAACCTTTTTCCACTATAAAGAAACGTTTGATCAGTGGAAAGGTTCCATGATTTTGCTTTGCTTACATGATTGAATATCATACATCTCGCAAGTTGTTTTTGGCAAAAACGACATGTAACCAAATTCAAGGTTATTTTGGCTAGAAGTGTGTTACTCATAGCCGGACTGTATCGGGTGACGGCCTATAGTTAACCTGTTGCTTGTTGGTTCCCTCACAGATCTTGTGTCATTTACATTGATGTCTAATCTGTCAGCCCCAGTGAAGCCACACAATGTAAAAGAATAACTGTGAATCAAATAATAAAAATGTAACATTAATGTTTTGTGTCGGATGTTTATTTCCAGCTGGGTTGAGTAAAAAAGCAGGTCTTAATACTGTATATAATTTATACAGTATTTTACAGTATTTTGTAAAAGTACAGTATTTTACTGTATTAATTTATACAGTATAATCAGGTGCATGTTCTTCATTCTTTGCTAAACAAAACCTGAGCTGTAAGCTATTGAAAAATTGGTGTGCAGTTTATATAATTGTGTATAATTGTAGTAATACTTCAAATTAATTAATTAAAAACTATAATTAATGTCCTAATTATTAACAGCTAAAAGCATGTAACCATATCAATACAAATTTGTAATGAAACCATTATCAGAACCAATACAAAACTGCAATGGAAACCATTAAATATGTACAAATCATGACCAATACAAATTTGTAAGAAAACCATTACAAATCAGAACCAATACAAGCTGTAATGGAAACCATTAAAATTATGTGTAAATCAAGACCAATACAAATTTGTAAGAAAACCATTACAAACCAATAAATCCTAATGGAATATGGCCCAAAACACACTACGTAATGGACGCCACTTGGTAATGGTTTTAATGGTTAACGGCTGATGGTTTTGTAGTGGAAACCATTAGCATTTCTGTAATGGTTTCTATTGTTTTATTCAGCAGGAAAAATGTCCATTATTGTTTGTTTACATACATACACACGTTTTAGTCACCAGTATGAATGACATGAGGCTCTGTTTGGTGGACGCTAAAAAACATCAGGCTATGTAATGTTTATTACAACCACTATGTGGCAGTACATTGTCAATAATGACACGCTGCTACATTACCGTTTTCTTCAACTAAAATTGAATACAAATTAACTACAAATTAAATCAACATTATTATATATTATATGAAATAATTAATTATAATAATAGTTGTTAATGCAATAATATACTATTACTCTTATTATAAAGATTATAGGCTATATATCTATATCTATCTATCTATCTATATATATATATATATATCTATATATATCTATATATATATATATATATATATATACATACATATATATATATATATATATATATATATATATATAGTCACAATATATCGCAATACAAAAACGCAACAATGTGTATCGTGGACAGTGACAATATGTATTGTGTATTGTGTATAATTCACCCAAAAAATTACTGAGAGAAAAAATCAAGTTTTCAGTGTTTTAGTGTCAGAACTGTTAAACTTCTAAATGATGAATATAATGTATAATAATGCAATCTGGGAATATTGGGTCCTGATAATGCCAAATGTCTTATGTTACCAGTAAAAAGTGGCCTACAATATTTTAAATAGCCTATATAGTCAGTGACACTGTGCAAGCATATTCGTCTAAAATAATTCTGTATTTACAGCGTCAGAATCATGAATATTTTTATTCTGGTGACACCACTGTCCTGTGCATTGGGTTACCAGCACCAAGTCCAAGCCTATTCATTTACACCCGGTTACCAGCACCAAGTCCAAGCCTATTCATTTACACCCGAATCGTGAGTTCAGTATCGTGATATGTTTCGATTCGGGACATGTGAGTATCGTTACACCCCTAATATATATATATATATATATATATATATATATATATATATATATATATATATATATATATATATATATATATATATACATATATATATATAGTGAGAGAGAGAGAGAGCGAGAGAGAGAGAGAGAGATTTATTTCTGGTGTTATTTCACCTGGAAAGTTGTCTTTTGCCCTCTCTCTCATCTGTGGATATTATGGCCTAAATCCGCACTGACCGATGGGACATTTGGACATCTGGTTACGCACAGTTGGATAGCCTAATACCAGTGTGGTGATTTACGTTACAGTCGTTGACCTTTTTCAGTCAAAGAATCTCCACTTCACAGGCTTAATATTATATAGGCCTGTCTACAGTATGGTCTAAATCTCATTTTATCATTTGCGTCATGAATAGACGTAGGCAACTAGAAATTTAAAGAACTAGTAACACCAATAATATTAACAAAGATTATACGTTATATAATGCTTTATATATCATTTGTTGATCTGTGTTCTCGGACAAGGGGACATTTTCTTAAATGCCAGGCAAGGCATCAAATATGTATTGGGGCACGTTGTAAATGTTACAAATGTAGTTATGTAATTTATTAATTACAAGAGGGATTCCCAAACATTTTGGTCTGCCGAAACACCTTGATCTAAAATATTTACTCGAAGCATCAGTTACACTTTTTGTAAGGTGACGTAGTTACATTGCACTTATTCAAATAAGTAGCCTACTGAGCAATGTACTTACTATAGTAAGAACAGTAAAGTATGCATAACAACTAACCCTAAACCAAACCTTAACCGTAATTCTATAGTAAGTAGCCTATAGTAACGTGTCCCCTTAAAATAAAGTTTAATTTCAATAATTGAATAACACATTCAGTGTTCACGGTTCTCTGATGTTGGTTAATGACATGCAGGTTATATATATATATATATATATATATATATAGTTTATTTTAATTTCACATTTAATTATGTAATTATTAGCTTTTCATAAACCCCAGTTTGGAAAACCACGAATTACAATATATGTTTGTCAAAAGAAAGGTTTGATATTTTTATTTAAAATTTTTATTTGTGACATATACAGAAATGCTTTTTAAAAAATAGTCATATCCTGAGAAATACTCAGTGGCGTAAATGGACTAAATGTGTGACAAGTAGCACCGATATCCTCAGCATGTGTTTATGATCACCTCAGTGCATTATTATCAACAATGAGTGAAGTTGGAGTATAAAGTCATGTGATGTTGGGAGGTGCCTGAGTCCTCAGAAACACGCTTCTGTAGTTCAGAGACAAACGCAACTCTCAGTTCACAGTGACGAGCGCGCGGGACGAGTCATCTCTCCAGTTGATCAAGTTTTCACCCCGTCTAACATTATATGAATGTGAAAGTGCCTCAATGTGAATCATCATGGAACAAGAGGAGAGCAAAATCTCGGTGTGGGTATGCCGGGAGGAGAAGCTGGTGTCCGGACTGTCCAGACGCACCACCTGCGCGGACGTGGTAAAAGTGTTGCTGGAGGACCAGACCATACAGCAAGGCGCGATGCTCAGCGGCACTCCACAGTCTTACTGCATCGTGGAGAAATGGAGAGGGTTTGAGCGGTTTCTGCCGAATAAAACGAAAATCCTTCGGCTGTGGGGTGCTTGGGGAGACGAGCAGGAAAACGTGCGCTTCGTCCTGGTCAGAAGCGATGCGTCGCTGCCCAACAGCGGACCGAGGAGCGCCGAGGCTCGGGTCGTGCTCAGCAAAGACAGTCCCTGCACCGCAAAAGCCACCACGCCATTTTCACAGGAAAAACAGCGGAGGATTGTGCGAAAGGCTTTTAGAAAGTTGGATAAAATTAATAAAAAGAAAGAAGAGGTTTCCAAAGACAAATCTGCGGAGAAAATGGAAACGCTCGTTCATCTTATCATCTCGCAGGATCACACAATTCGACAGCAGGTACAGCGAATAAAAGAGCTGGACAGTGAAATCGAGAGGTATGAATCAAAAGTTCACTTTGACAGAATGAAAATACACGGTGCAAACTATGTGCAAGACACGTATTTGCTCGACCAGGGCTTGGATACTGATTCCAGCGCGCATCCGGACGCGTCCTTTGCGCAGTTTGAGGAATACGCGTCACGCTGCGACCAAGTCATTCAACTTCAGGAGGAACTAACCGAGAGGGAGGCTCTGATGGAGATACTTACAGGTGAAATACAAGAAGAACTCAACCAAAGGTGGATGAGACGGCGGCAGGAGGAGCTCTCTAACAAAGACGCGGACAGCGCTGGAGAAGAAACGGCTCTCAGGGTGACTTCTGTCCCTGAGGAACCGGTCTCAGTTGCTCCGGACCTCCTAACAGACAATGAACTCCAATTAGAGGAGGAGAGGATCAAAACACAGCTGGATACGAGTTTATACATCGGGTTGCGCTTGAACACTGATCTGGAGACGGTGAAGAGCGACTTGGATATGAGCGAGGAGCTTTTGGGCGCGAAGGAACAGGAGTTGAGGGAATTACTTGAAAAGGTTCACAGATTAGACGAGCTGGAAGGGAAACAGGCTGATGACAGCAAAGATGAGGGAAAAACGGAACAACTGCCTTCCGTAGACAAAGACAATGTGTGGGTAGAGCAGGCGAGGGGACTGTCAAAGACATGCGGCAATGATGATGATTCGGACACCGGACTGAGTTCAATGCACAGCCAAGACTCGGATAACACACCTGTTTGCGAGTCACTTGTGTGACAGTTGAAGTCGTAATGGACCCAGAATCATTCAATACGACGCGAACTCAGGGAATATTTCGCCTCTCTAGATTTCTGTAATATTCTCTCTTTATAAGAGAGGAATGCATGTAAATTATACCAGTGTAGTGTTATGATCGCCTCACTCTCTAATTGCCTCACTTGTACAAATGGAGAATCGCTTATAAGGTGCAGCTTATCAAATTATAACTAATTAACCAATGCATAGACTGAGAGATGTCCACTGTGTGCTGACTAATGTTATAATACCAACACTATGTATTTGTTATGTAGCCTTGTGTTTAAATGTTAGAATTAGATTTTTGTGGTTTAGTGCATGCTGCTTCGCTCTTTCTAAATATAAATATAAAATTTACAGTGTTTCCTTTCTGGGAAAATATTGATGACTCTGATGGAATGATGGATTTTTGTCCAATCAAATGCTCTTTACAATGAGATTGACTAGCAAATGGCTAGCAAATAGAACTTAATCGTTTTTTGTTTTTTTTGGCTGGGATGTAACTGAAATCGGTTGGCTATTTAAAAATAAAAGGGATGCGCCTTTTGATATGGCCCATCTACACTTCCTGTTTCAACAGGAAATGTTATCACAGGAAAGAAACTGTGATACTAATGTCAACTTAACATAAGTCAAACTTATGTCAAACCCATGAACCATGATTTGCTAGTCAGATTGCAGATGGTGTTAGGGGGCGGGGCATTCTCCTTTTAGAGAGCATCTGATTGGACAAAAATAAGTGTAGTGCAGGATGAGTCATCAATTTGCTTTGGTCATTTTTACTAGAAGAGTAACATTGCAAATTTTGCCAACGCTTAGCATATACAACTTCTCAAAGTTAACGCGCATCGACTAAAAACCACAAAACTCTAATTTTTATTTAACGGAGTCTTTAAATGTCTACGGAATTATTTATTGTACAACGTTTAGGCAGATAAAACAGTGCGAGCCACTTCCATCTTCACCAGGTGACTAATTAGAATGATTCACTTAGAGCTTTTACACAAGGAATCAATTTGCATAACTAGAAAACATTCAGACCTGTGGGAACTAAAGTTGTGGGAATCAAAAGTTCCATGCGACGCACTGCTGTTTATTCCTACTTCTGATGCGTGAATCCCGGTTTGCTTACAGTTAAGAGATAGACTGAAGCATTTTCAAAACGAGACTGTTTTAATTAAACTAAATGTACAGTCCTGGAACTTGCAGTTAAGTCATTTCTTCTTAATCTTTTTCTTTATACCCATTCATTTTCTTGTCACAAGGGACCTTTCAGCATCAAATGCATTTTGTGGTTGACTAATTTCACACAGTGCATTTGCAAAATTATCAAGTGGAATGCCTAAATATGTTTTATGAATGCTGCTGTTGCAGCATTTCATCTCAATATGTGGATGCTTACAAAGTCAATTATGAATTATATCCACATCTGAATTAGAATTAATGCCAAAATCAAACTCTAAACTTTCTTGCTGCTGTAGTACAAATGCATTATGAAGCATAAAGTCATAAAAACATGCCACAAACTGTACATTCGGCTCCGGCATGACCTCAGCACAGTAAAACGTTTCTTAAGGTTGGGCAGGGCATCCATCCAACCAACCCTCAATGCAGAAGTGTCACCGAGTTCAAGGATTCGGTGGTGTATGAAAAGGATTTAAGAGTTAAGCCTTAAATGTGATGTTTAAAAACAGAGGAAGAAAGGGGATAGAGCCACCCTCCCACTTCATTCTCAATTACCCTAGTTTTGAAACAGATGAATTATGGTATTTGGAAAAGCCCTAGGTCAGCACCCTCCAAAATTTGCAGATAAAACAGGCGATTGTGTAAAACAGTGTTTTTATGTTCCATCTCTTCAAGTTATCATATAAACAACATCCAATTAAAGTTAAACCCCCGGTTTCACAGAAAGCTTAAGCCTAGTCCCAGACTAAAATGCATGTTTGAACTGAAAGCAACTGTGTTTTGTCTCAAGATGCACGCCAGTAATGTTTTGTTTCTAAGGCAAATTCATAAAAGCTACTTTAATGTCCTAATTGAACTAAGATCTAAGCCCTGTCTGTGAAACCGGGCCAGAGAGTACTGGAATGCTTATACTTATTACGCACTACGCAACTAGATTTAGGCTCTAAAAAAGGAGCCATTTATTTGTCAATTAATAATTTAGGCATTTAATTTCCCATCATATCATATCAAATCAATCAAATCCATCGGAAGTCATTTAAAAAATGGGGGAAATTCTGGGTCTGGTTTCCTGTTGGCAACTGTGATTAAAGTCGAAGAGGAGGAGGAGGGGACAGATGAAAAAGCACCATTAATCTGGATTGGATTGAACCATTTTGAATAAACAAGAGCTCTGACGGGTTTGGAAAAGATTCAAGAACAGCTGGACGAGCAGAGATGCACAGCGTACCAATGTGGGACAAACACCCGTGTTGAATCAGGAGGCATGCTGAGAGGGCGAAAATGACATTCAACAAAACCTTTAGGATTATCTATGGGATCCAAGAACTGCTGTATTGTAAAAACATAGATCTAATGTTTGCTATTATTTATTGTCCTCTTTATCTGTCAGAAATAAAAGGAGTTTATTTTGCAAGGGCACATTCAATAACCGCATGCCATTCATTACAGTAAGTGATGAGTAAATGATTGACACATGAAAAAAAATACCTCAAAGGCAAAAAGCGTGTCAGTTTTGTACTTGGCATCAAAGTTAATGCATGGAATAAACTGCAATTGTTGTCTTAGATTAAGTTTCGATTACAACTGTGAAACGGACTAATTTTAACCGCTTAGGCTAGATTAAGCCGCCATTGTGAGAAGCATGTAGCATTTAGCATAAAGAAAACAGGCTATGCAGCTTTTATCATTAGGAATGATAATACGCTTTTTTCCTGTTAAGACACTGTAGGTTACCAAAGCAACCACTACAAACAACATCAACAAAACACCACTTTATTTTTCTTTACATTTCTTTTAGACACCCATCTCTGCTGCAAAAACTATAGGGTACAACGGGGCTAAAGGCACACCTTAAGAAAAATTTGCTTTATTGCAGAAAAAAAAAACCAATATATGTTTGATGTTTCATTAATGGAGCAACAGATGTGTAAAAATAAATCATAAAAGTGGAGAATGGTCAGTGTATAATAATGTCTAAGTTAATACTTGTTCAAAACAATCACTTTAGCAAAGTTTGTAATATTTTCAGTTTTTTTTTAATACTGTCATTAAAATGTTAATATATAAATATATTTGAAGAGTTCAGATGCAAAAGCCTCTAAGTGCCATATGAAATTTTCTTCTAGAATGATCATTTTTATGAAGCGCGTATATTTAAGTTCAGTAATTTTACTTAAATAGCAATGAAAATTACCTATTAATTGCCATTTAAGTGAAATTACTGAACTTAAAGAAACGAGCTTGATAAAAATGATCATTCTAGAAGAAATTTTCAGATGGCATTGAGAGGCTTTTGCATCTGAACTCTTCATTTTTAAAAATACAGAATCCAAAAAAGTAAAGATTCTGAAAGGAAGAAGAATTGAAGGAGATCCCATAATAATTTAATAAAGACAATAAATTATATTTTATCATGATGATTAATATCATATTTGTTTCATTATAAATATGGTGATTATTTCTAAGGTTGACACCCAACTTAATATATATCAATATCTGAATCTAACCATGTCATTAGGGCTGTCACTTTACGTTCGAAAATCGATTGCACAATCGATCGGACCAACCAACGCAAGTTTCGAAAATGAAAATAGGGAATCGATTTTAACGGCCTTCTCTCGGAGCGCGTCCAGCTCGTCACGATCTATGGTCACGATACGCCCGCAGCGAACGCGCGTCACACAGCGACTGCAGGCTCTGACACACACACATAACGGCAAATTATCCTTCTGCATAATGAGTCTCTTTTTACTACAAAACTGTGAATTCTGCCGGTATTCAGACAGTCGCATGCATACAGATTCGGCCTACAATCGCCTACGTAGGTGAAATTTGTTTGACATTTCTAATGGTAAACACAGCCATGTTGAAGCCTGCAGTGATGTTTGGCAGTCCACTCTGCTTATTGTTTTTCGAGAATGTTGCACTCCTGTTTGTCATTGTGCACGAAACTTTACGCCAATAAATCATCAGAAATATTGCTGCCTTGTGCGCATCTCAAGCGCGGCGCGCCCTCTTTACGTTCGTCCTAATGCCTGTTAGTTGTCCGTGGATTTGCCTATATTTGGCGTTTAAAACGGAAACGTCTTTAGACATGGAAAATTGATTTTACAATCGATTCAATGAACACTTATGTCTCAAAAATCGAACAGGATTTTTTCACAAAAGTGACAGCCCTGTCATGCCAACGAATGGAGAAGTCAGCCAGATGTTTATCATCATATTAATTATTGAGCCTTTCGCCCCGAGAGCAGGGGTGCATTTTACTCCAAATACCATACTTTTACATATTCTTCCGTTATTGAAAAATCATTGAAAATCATTAAGAAGACATTTGTCTCAAAATATATTCAATCATTTCAGCGATTCTCATTTGCTAACTTAGTTAAATCTAGGCTACAACATTTTTAAAAACATCAAATATTAGATCAAAATAGTGCATCAAGGATCAGACAAATTTCCACGCGCATCTTAAAAAGCAGATGTTTTGGAAAGTGCTGTGGAAAGCTAGTGGTTTAGAGGAAAATAAAATCAAAGGCACTTTTTACCCTGGTGCACCTTTAGCCCCGTTGTACCCTACGCTGTCACCATAGGCACTCTGATTGGTCTGCGACTACACAGCCCCATACGCAGCAGAGTGAGATGCACTGTGTTGAGACACATTCCTTCCATAACCATCATTCAAATGTTGTGTGACTTGTGCAAAAGCAGACCTTCTGTTGGCTCGAACCAGACGGGATAGCCTTCGTTGCCCTCGTGCATCAATGAGCCCTGGACACCCGACACCCTTTGTGGTTTGTCCCTTATCGGACAACTGCTGATCTTTGCTTACCATCTAACCTACCCAGACCTGTGACAGGTCATAATGTTTTGACTCATTAGTGTATATATCAACTTTTAACTCTGTGAGCAGCATGTGAGTCATTCTGCAAAACGATTAAACACTGAAGGTGCTTTTCAGTAATAATGTCAGCTGATGAACTTGTATATTTAGCAGTTGAGAATAAAGCACTGTTAAATAAGAAGTCGCAGAGCATATTTCCAATCACAGGTGCACACACACACACACATGCTCGGGACAAAATTACAAACCTGTTTATATGGAATAGGAATGATAATGACATAACATGACAGTTCATGTTAGGGAAATGAACCGAGAAGCTCATTTTTAGGGAAGTTATATAACATCTGACGATAGTTTGTGCAAAACACAATATACGAAGATAGGCACTCAAGCCGACCAGCTATATTATTAAAAAAGGAAAGATGGATGTTTCTTAGTCAGAATGAACACTTGGACTGCTCTGCATGAATATTTTAAAATACATGGACTGAAAAGCTCTGTACTTGCTATGACACACATGCGCACGTGGACTGACAGATTGAGCGGTGAAATCTCTCTGAGACATTATGTGATCTCATGTGACTTGCACAAGAAGATTATAAATAATAGTTTCCTAGGGCAATGCCTTAAGAGAAGATTAAGATCGGCCAATAGCGAAGTTTAGTTAAATTCCAAACGCACACAGACAGAATGGTGAAAATATTAAAGCCGCCAGAGAATCTGTCCTGGCTATCACTCACAGAGATTAGTTCTTTTCCACCCTTCTGCCATGTGGCGTGGGCTTTTTAGCATCACTTTACGTTCTATCAGTATTTTCACTCAAATTATGCTGTTGTAAATATATATAAACAATGTTTTAACTGTATTTTGAAGCTGGGAAGAAATGCTGGGGGAGGGATTTGTAGAATCAAGATAGCGTGTGAATTTCTCTGCATTTGACCGCGGTGATTTACAGTAAAGGAATGTGAGTTTGTAATAAGGATTACTCATTTACAAAATGTAAACACATAGGGCTCATTTCCTTGACCCCAGTGAAAGACAAAGACAAACCCTGTCGATGAGGAAACAGGTTCCGGCTGAGATGCAATGTTCCTCAGAACATGTTTTTGAGTTCAACTGCTCTGCATTTTATTCGTTCTTCTGTGTAAACATGCGTTATTAGAAAATATCTTTGACGGTTCACCAAATATGAGGCTCGAGACTTTGCCTTGGGCAACATCAAAGATGCCCATCTAATGACAGGTTCAAATAAAATTAAAAAGCACGTTTTGAATCATAGCCATATTAATCAACAATATTAATTGATAATACCGTTGTTAATTGTTAATCTCACATTCTGTGTCACAGCGGTTTAAGGGCCATTCATATAGAATGAGTTTTGCGTTTAAAAATGTGAGATGCAGGGAAGTGAAATGAATAAAACACAAGGTCTAGAGATGTGTTTTTTAATAGTTGATCTATAGATTTGAGTGGCGCATTTCTAGATGATGCAAACACAAAGGTCAAACACGTCTGTCTAGCGCATGTTTACAAAGAAAAACAACGGAAAAGCAAAGCAGTTGAATGCAAAAATAAGACACGAGGCAGCGGAATTAAAAATATAATAGAACGCAGTGTTGAAAGATGCCTCAAACGGTTAAATACGTCCAACTAGTGCATGTTCACATAGAAAACAGCACCGGTGTGACAAATTGAAAACGCATAGGGTGGAGGAAAACTCAAGGGGCATTTAACAGGTTTTCAGCAGAACAAGTTGGGACACCTGCTCTGGAAGAAAAAAACCTAATTTGCTTCCACTTTACCTGTCAACGATTGTAATCTCAAATCAGAGCGGCTAATGTTACCCTGTATATAACTTGGTGGACAACAACGATGCAAGCATGCTTAATAGTATTGTATTAAAAAAAACAGAGCTAAATTCACACAACATGAAAAGTCAGATCAAAAATCCCAAATGTGGATAAATGGTTTGAAGGATTAACTAATTGCTTGTGCATTAGGCGGGACATCCTTCATCTAACCCTGAGGAGAAGCAAATAAGTACATGCTGACAGATGATGTGTTTATTATATTCAAGTAATCACCTGCATTACATAGTTCACATGAACAAAGAATTTGGATATAGCTATGGAAATAAAAAAAATATTTACCAGATTTGCATGATAAATCCAGTCTGGTGACATTATAAGTTATCTAATGCAATCTGTCTGGAGAAACAAAACCGATTTTTTTTTTTCTCTCAGACTGAAGATGCGCTTTGCAAAAACGAGTCAAAATGAATATGTTCAAATGTGCCGGATGCTAATTTTAACGCTCATGCATCCCATAATATGAATCTCAGGAAGCAGATGGCTTTTCGCCCTTTCCTGCAAAATGTTTCCCAAATGCACTGACGAAATGAGAGGAAGAGAAACAAAGTGTGAGTGTGTGTGTGCAGGTTATTTTGAAAGAGAAAACCAGAATTTCTCTTTCAGTCTCTGGTTACACCTGGCTGTTGGCTGCTTTCTTTCCAAAGAACCTGCATACTCATGAGGTTATTTAAAGCGGAAAACTGTCAATAGATAAAGAAAATCATAAAAAAAATCGTTGTTCTAATGTCACCATGACTGGACTTTTGAACTTTTCAGATGCCTTTTATGTAGATTATATTCTTTTACTCTTGTTCCAAACCCACTTTTAAACTAAAAATCTGATTATCCATCATAAATACATGATTTATTACATTTAATAATATAATATTATTGATAGTATCAACAAATAATTAATTTAATAAACAAATAATTAATCATTAAGGGAATAATTTCAATATGGATTGTTAAAATTATTTAAATAAATAAATATGAATTATATATGAATTATAATTTTAAAATATATAAATATACATTTCAGTTACAAAAAAAATTACAACTATGCCGCTAATGAAAGTTTTTTTATGTTGTGGAATTTTTGTGATTTAAATGCTTGAGATGAAATTTCATGAGAAGAAAAAGAAACCCAAAATTAAATATCACTTGTAAACAAAGTTTCCAATCAAGATGTAATTTTGCCAAAATTATGCAAAAAAAGTCAACTATTTTATTTAATTTTTTTCCAAAATGTCATTTACAAAATCATAATTTCCATCACAGAATGGTGTTAAATTGTAAAATATGATTAAGCATTATAAATACATGCATTAATACATTTAAAACTGTGATCATATAAACAGAGTGAAATATATAATTTCAATAAAATGTAAAAAAAAAAAAAAAAGTGTATTTATAATATTGTGAAAATAATTGTATTATACTTTTTATAAATTAAATATTTGACTTATATAAATGTGTCATTTCCATTTAAGCTTAACTTTTGCAAAAATATTATTTAATTGTGTGTTTTCAGGATTCATAGTTGTGAAACTAGCCTTAGCAAGACAAAGTTGTCTGCTATTTTGTTCCAAAATTTTTTTAAATGTCATTTCCGAAATCATCCTTTCCATCAGAGAATGCTATCAATCTTAAAATATAATTAAGCATCATAAATAGATTAATCATCATTTCCATCACAGAATGGTACACGATACATCAGATATGTGCTGGAAATGACACTGTGGTGTAAACAGAGGACAGTAAACATTACTGTCAAAGCCTTCATAGAGACACCATAGACCCTTTTCTTCAGGGACGGAAGCGATCAATAATTAAGCCTCCTTAGCTTTTAAACACAGTCTGGGCAGATGTTAACGTGTTTCTAACATATGCTGTCAGAGCCACTTCCGAGAACAGCAAGGAGACAAATTACATCCCGAACGAAGCCCCCGGACCAAGACATCCCTTTAGGGCAGACCACCTCTCATCTGTCCCGACCCGAACAGCTACATGAAAACTGACCTTCCACCAAATAAACGCCACAACAAACACAACACAGCATGTTGGCCTAAAGGTATCTGCTTTAAACAGGCTGACATACTCAACTTCACTTCTGTACGGCCTCCAGGCAAAACATTGACAAAAAGCCAAATGATCTGGAAACCTCGGGAAACTGGATCATATTGGAATGAGTCAGAGTTAAATTCATTGTAAATGTTTGACTCTTTTCTTGGTGGCTTTCGTTTTCATTTAAACAAAACAAGGTGACTGCAAGATGCAAGATCCGTCCTGGGACCAAAGCGGACTTTCGTCTTCCCACGCTTTGTCATCACAAACAATATCTTTAATGGGTTATTGGTGATGAAATATAAATGGTGCATCACATTAACAAGCGCATTAGAGAGAGGAGGAAGTTCAAACGGACGGGGATGTTTCTCAAATACAAACAAAGCTGACCTCTGTGTGCATTCGGGTTTCAGAGGAGCAAAAACCTGCCGGCTTTGATCCTGAACTAGCGGCTCTCAGCCATTACAAGGTCATGAAGGTTCATTCAAAGCATTCCTCGACTTAATAGGTCACTACGCTAATAGATTATGTGGAGATGGGTGGGAGCGGGTTGACACAGGTATGCGGTGTCTCGCAGGGGTTGTGACACGCTCAGAGAACAGAAAGCAAAAGGCCCTTATGGACATGCAATGTACAACAGAAGAACTTCTCGTAGTAGTAAACGCATTAGACATTCTTAAAAGAAGATATTTTTGTACAGTGCAACCGAAAAGTGCAACTATTTCACTTATACTATGGTTACCACACCTCAAAACATTGTTCAGATGATGTATTTCAAGACTTTTGCCATAATTTTGTAAATTACATAATCCTACTGAACCTAAACTTTTGAATTGCAGTGCATGAATAAATATAAAATAGATACATTTTTATTCTTATGACCAATGACTATACATTAAGTTTTATAGTACCATTATTTTTTTATTAAATACTTATTGAGTCATTCGCAATGCTTCATGGAATTATAGTTAATTCCCAAGTGAACTTTAAGATTTTTTGTTTGATTGCTTCAAATTAATGTTGTGACTCATCTCAGAGCTGGTTGAACAAGTTAAAAGCTTAAAGTCTTTACTGACAAATTTTCTAAAATCCATATGATGAAAATTAATGGGAAACATATGAAACCACCTAGCAGCCACTTACAACCTAGCAATCGCTTAAAACACCCTAGCATCCATCCACCCAGAATACCCTAGCAACACCCTAGTAACCATCCAAAACACTATAGCAACCACCAAGTAGCCACTTAAAACAACCTAGAAACCATCCAGAACAGGGTTAACCGCATAACAATCCACCAACAACACTCAAAACACCAAAAACTTTCTGGTCTGCTGCTTCGTGATTAGTTTTAATTTGTGTATGTTGTAGTAAACGGCGGCAAAAAACCTTTTCAATAGTAGTCAGTGACTAATGTTCAGTTTAAAAAGTTAATTTAGGCCATTAAAGATGCTTTGAATGGGTAAAGAACTGAAATACTGGCTGTTCTCCAAGCCTCCAACTTCATTTGAGTTGAAGTCAGCCGGTGAAAGTGCGAGGTCTGTGTGACAAAATCTAACAAGACTAATGATAAGACTATCTCAGGATAATCAATCAGCTTTTCAGTGTGTGAATAAAGCCCTTCCCACGTTACTCTTTATGTTGACTTAACTACAAATTTACCTTGCCATTGATGTCAAAACGTGTGAGAATGTGGAGCGTTTCAGGACTGAATCTATATGCTCACTTGCAAACAGAAAAAGGCCTTCGAGGGGTATGAAGCGGGACAAACAGAGGAGGTGATAAAACAACATTTCAGAAACCGGCTCCTCCACTGTCACATGACATCAGTGCATGTCTCGTTCGCGTGTGGCGCTTTTCATTTGAAACCTACACCTCAGATAATTACAGGGCCCAGACACTTTATTACACACCCACGCAAAAGCACACATGCTCTCACACAAAAAGTTGTTTTCTATGTTTTTGTATCTTGTCACTGTACTCCAACTAGCAAGTACCAACCTCTTACCAGAGAAGGCTGTGAGCCTACAGTAGAGAGGCCTGTGGGATCCAATAGAGCCGGGTTATTTTTGTGGCTGATCTTATTGCATATGCATTTGTTGGAGTTTTCCTTTCAAACGCAAAGTTTATGGGAGGAGAGAATTTAAATGAATCGCTCAAGGTGATTTACTAAGGTTTGTGCTAGTCAATACCAATAAAGGATGAACCAGACGTCTTAAACCAGACGCTAAGTAGATTGTGTTGGTCATTATGGAACTGACCCGGCTGCGTCTGTGTTCTTTCATTTAAGAACTTCAGAACTTTCCACTCCCATCGGCGCTTTATTGGAATTGCGTTCTCGCGCTAATTTGCTCTGCTTTGTAAATCTGACCCTTAGTCTCTAACAAGCACGGCTTTTAATTACATTGACATGTACACAATATTAAATTCACAATATTAAAACCGCTACCTTGATTTGACTGGAATATTATCTCACAGACTCTCAAAATGTAATTCTCAGAAAACAAACATCTTAGATGCTCTGAAGTAGGATCATTGCTGTTTTGCAATAGCTTTTGAACTCTTGTAATAAAGATAATTCTTGTGCGATAATTTGAAGAATTTCTTTAAATGGACACACTTTCAAAAATGTACCGTGGTTAAGCTAAGACACAACTTAAACTGATTAAGCATATGGATTTTTTAAAAGGATTCTTAACAGGATGGAAATAAAGCGCTAGCAAGTTTTCAATTGCTCAGTTCTTTAAATTAGGGTGTCAACTTGAAATTGATCTTCCTTTTCAAATGTTGATATCCAATTTACGTAATTTTATGTAACAGGATACGATTTAATATATCAATTTATTTGTACAGATTTTTGTGCAGTTGCTTTCTCACTGGAAATAATGTCATCTTCTGGACAATTATGTCATTAAATACAAACTTATTACGGATGGACAGATGGGCATGAAAATGTACTGCACATTTCTGAGCCAAGAAGCCAAGAAGACAAGCCAATAAGTTTATTATGAATTAATCTTTTATTAAATGGCTATAAAAACTAAATTAAAATCTGGACATCACACATTTATTGATGGAATAGTCCGGGAAAAAAAAAACAGGGTAGTGAGAATACTAAATTCATACATTAACATTCACTGATTTAAAGTTCGTAGTGCACATTAGCAGCATCTTCAGAGAAGTTAAAGGAGGAGTCCGACCAGGCCTGATTTAATTGTCAAATGGCAGTGTTTCATTGAGCAGTTATGAAGTGAGCACACCTTGTTCCATAACGAGTCCCACGTGGTCTCAAATTAGCTGCGATTCTCGCACTTGACTTGTCGTCATTGGGCACGTGATGAAGTTTCTCTCGTTCAGCGATGGACGCCGTGTAGATGCATTCCTTTGTTTACAAACACAAAGAAATAGTTAGTCAAGGTGTGGGTCAAAATGACTTTCTGAACAATAATAGCATGATCACAGTGTTTTCGTCCTTGCCCAGCTCATGGTCCACTTCTTAATTTGAATCTGTAACCTGTTAGACTATAAAATAAGGTTTAAAAAATTGCATGCCTCAATAAATTGCATAACTAAAATTAGATCCAGTATAGATTTAAAACTATTAGGGAAATGAAGCACATCTCATGTGTATGTTGCTAAAAAAACAGCCCGTTGTAACAACTGTTCTTATAGGCCCTGCAGCTTGTGCTCTAGAAAACTGAGTGCTAAAAGCACGAGCTGTTCTTAGCTAAAGCCACCTCAGGCAACAAGAGCACTCCCGTCCTTTGTCTCGCTCTAGTCTCTCAGGAGTGCTCAAAATATCACTTTGCCCTGCTGTGCCGTTCACTGAACAGCATCTTGCACTTAAAATCACTCAAAAAATTATGAAAATATTCCCATTAAATGAAACCTTCTCAATGGCAATTAAAATCGAATGGGTTTGTTCTAGTCTTGTATGAACTGAAATTCATTCAGTTATACCTACTAGATGTGCATATTCAGAAAATGAATATGCATGACCACAGCATATTTGACTATGTGCACGGCCTATGGTCATCTGAAAAAGACATTGGTAGAAAGTATTACAAATATAATGTAATATAATAATTATTTTAAATATTATTATTAATTGTAACACATGTAGTTATATTATATATAATAATATTTAAAAAAAAATTAATAAATACACAAAACAAAATTTCTGGCATACAACCAGAAGTGTAAAAAAATATATATATTTTTAACTTAAGTTTCGATGCTCAAGAATTGGTATCCTGTAGCTCAAACAGTACAGCATTGACGCTTGCAACACCAAGGTCATGGGTTCGATTCCCAGGGAAAGCAAGAACTGATAAGAATGTAAAATGTGTACCTTGAAATGCAATGTAAGTCGCTTTGGATAAAAGCGTCAGCCAAATGCATAAATGTAAAATGTAAATGTAAGAATTATGTTGCATTAGCTGATTTGAATCAACTAACCAGAAAATGCACTAAAAATCCAATTTGTGGCTCTAACCGATGCATTTAAAAATGTTTCTGTGGCAAAGATAACAAGCTCCTCTTCTTTTCATAAGACCTCCTTGCTTTAAAAGTGTTTTCCATCCGAAGAGAATCACACATTCACCAGCTGGAGCTATGAATGGGCCGATCTGTTTCCACATAAACACAAGCCCAGTGGTGGTTAAACGGTGTGCTAAGCGTGCTTTCAGATTAAAAATGCTTTATCCCAATATGTCTCTTTCAAGCTCTCCAGTCTATCATACGCACCAGTTGCTGATGGGAGTATGGAGTATGTGTGTCCGTATGGACCAGCTGCTTTCCACTGCACACTCACTGGGGTCCGCCACAATCGTGTTTAAGAAGATTATTCTGAAGAGTTTAGCCATGCTGGATTTAGCGTTTGTCGGTTCTGTGAGGTGCAGAAGGCCCAGCGAGAGCCACTGAGACAGAGCAGCCTGGAGGACAATGGAGGTGTAGAAGGGCCAGAAATACTGATCTCACAGAGTCTTGATGGATTGAAATGCGATCCGACGGACGTTAATTCACATATTCAAACTTGACACAACAGATTTTGACATCAATGACACCAAACACCATTGGTTCTTATGTGTAAGATTGAATATATGAAATAATATTCCGCTATTCTAACACTTAAAATAATTCAAATGTAGTGCACGGGTTGTATTAATAACTTTTATGGTGCTTTTTGTGATCACTGCATGGAAATCCTGCAGTGAAAAATTTCTCCTTTTGTGTTACTTGGAAAAAAAGACAGTCATCTGGGTTTGGGATGACCTATTTGGGCACAAACTCTCCATAATGTACTAGACAGCTGCTGTTGCTTAAAAGGATGTGGGGGGAAAAAATGGAAAGGCTAGTAAAGACCCAATTTAAGCACCTTTGCTGATGATGGGTTTACTGAATATTTATAAGTCCTTGGTTCATTAAAGAACCTTGCTGGCCTCTTGACCTGGACAGCATAACACTGCCCAAGTGTGACTTGGACATGAACGTACGTGAACGGGTTGGAATGAAGTGGCAAAGCCCTGAAGGTGTAAATGTTATTTGTGTCATTTAAATATGGGGGGAAAAACTGCCATTTTTAGTGTTCTGAAATATTTAAAAGCCGGAAAATATGACTTTATAAATATGAAAATATGAAAATAAAGTAAATACTAAGAAATTCATGTAAACTTCAAGTAATCGAATATTTCCCGATTTTTTTTTTATATATATATATATATATATATATATATATATATATATATATATATATATATATATATATATATAAAAAAAAGCATGCAAAGTAAGTTTTCACTAATGGTCTCAGACTTTTGTACCCTATAGATGTAATTGTGATGGCACTAATTATCAATATTCATGCTTAAATTACACTTAGGCAACTAAACCGCATTTAGTATTCATGTGGTCACAATAGGAGTGAGCTTGAATAGTGGTTTTGGTGGACCTTGTACTGTACATTTGAGAAGCCATTAACTACCTTTGACAAAGCCAGCAACTGCACCTGGGGTCAGTTAAAGATATGCAAACATATTCAAACAATTTCAAACATAACGGCACTAAATAATTACACCAAGTATACATGAACTAAACTGGAATGAAAACATTAAATACTCTTAAAAGGGTTTAAACTGCATATATATATATATATATATATATATATATATTTCTTGAAAGAAACTTGAAGTGGCATCTTAATAAAGTAATAAAGGTCAGCACATTGATTGTGTGCAGGCCAAAAGGCAGGCGTGTGTGTGTGTGAGACGAAGAAAGATCCATACCATTCCTCTCAGTTGGGAAACATTTGCATAGTTAAATAGTGTGAAATAGTCAAAGTCCAAAGACCCGCACTCCTCATTTAGTAACAAAGATCCAACTTATACATTTCCATCAATACAGATATTCAATTTGCATAACCAACATTTTATATTTGTATGAATGTTTGAATGAATTGCAAAATCTAGTAACCCTAATCTCCCTTTTAATATAGAATAATTTGGCTAAAATCTAAGGAAGAATGGCACGCTCAGTGAATTAGGAGAAACTTCAGTTATAAATATATTGGATTCCATTCAAATCCTAAAAGTAAAACATTTTCAATTTAGATCCATATAAAAACTTTAACTCAATATACTGTACTTGTGTGTGAAAATATAAAAGCATTTAATATAATATAGCATATTAATCAGATGAATCACATATAATATAGCATATTAACAGCTATTAACTGTGCACTAATTATGTTTACTACAGTACTGAGTTGTTATCTTAGCAACATGCTATTGGAATAAAATAGTCAAGCCGCCTGTGCATTTCTAATCAGTCGTGAAGTTAATTGCTACTACGCTTTGGAAGAGAGCTAAACTATTACTCACCTGTCTAAATTAAAACAACCGAGTAACCATGCACTTTAAAAACTTCGCACGGACTCGGGTTTCGAAACAAGATGGAAAGAAATTCCCTAATGACCCGCTCTTCTGGGGAAGACACAGACTTCCTAACAGCAGGGTGATGCTGGGAAATCAGGAGCTAACCTATGAATAAGTAAACGCCACTCCGGCTCTGTGTTGTTAATCATGGGAGTTCATACGACACGCACTTCCCTTGGGATTTGATCCTACCACATCGTTCCTCAGTGTTGTTTATGCAACACCTATAGCAGAGCCACCAACACGGTCACTTGAATCTCTATGTGATCAGATAATATCAGCAGTTCCCTGATCAACTTTCCTACTTACGCTCACGGTTGTTACGCAACCATCGCACCTGAGCGAACGACAAAGGCTATCGCACCCCTATCCAACAGCTAGGCACGAACCTACACGCATGGACAAATGTGTGCTGCATTTCAACCCATGTATCCCATCACTACATTGTCAGAGTTGCCAGATATGCTGTAATCTTTCCCCCTGGGAGCCTGTAGAAACCAGACACAGAAAAGGAAGATCAAACACTGGGCATGGGATCACATGTCTCCGCTGTTCGTTCGGAGCGTGACGCACACATGGCATACAGGGACAGAGGATTTTCCCATACCCTCCCTCACTCTGGCTCTTTTCAGAGGTGGGACGTCTGGTAATCACAAGATTAAGAAAAGAACCACACCACAGATCCAGTCAGGTTTGAGAAGAAAGCCAACTGTGGTGGGAAAAAAAGCGCAAAAAACAAACAAAAAAACAATCGTTCCACTAAAAGCAATGCTAACTTCAAAAGAAGAAAAAAAGTAGAAGTTATCCTCTGATACACTACTTGTATAAGAATCAAATTCAAAATATGTATATAAATTATATATATATATATATATATATATATATATATATATATATATATATATATATATATATATATATATATATATATATATATATATATATATATATATATTATTATTTATTTTTTTAAAACTCACTGAGCAACAAAAATAATGTCCATTGCAAACATCTAATAAAAGTATATGAGCTTCCAGAGCTGTGTGGAACAGTTTACCAATGGAAAGAAGCACAAAAAGTGGAAGTATAAAAAGTACATTTTATATAGTACAATTTAAATGAACTTAAATTGCTACAAAAATTAACTAAATAAATATTTAAGCATCTGAAATTACTTATAAATTACATTTGCATATAAACACATTTTTAAGATAATAAATATAAAATAGCTAAACTAAAAAAGCAGAATAAAGCAATAACCAAGATAAAAAGTTTAAAAAGGAACGCACAAAAAACTAAGAAGAAACAAGAAGATTAACAAAACAAATCGTACGCGGTTATTGGACACCTCCGAAGCCGAAAGGAAACCTTCAGACTAAATTTACTTTCATAAAATAGTTTCATTGTGTTTCCTTTTTATGTGCCACAGGGACATTTTTTATAAAACCAGAAGAAAACTTCACATACTTCTCCATGAATGTGAAAAAAGAAAAATGTAGTTAGACCACTTTTATGCTTCGGAGTAGTAATTAAGATGTTCGTGGCTAGGATCCAGGAACCTCATTTTGAAAATTCCTGTATTAACTGCATTATTGGTTCACGGGAGGATTAAAATTCTCAGGAGGTGATGCTGAAACTAAAGGAACAACATGTTTGTTGAACACTCACGCACAGACACAAACTTAAAGTCGATGTGAAACGGAAGTTGTGATAGTCTTTTCTTCCCCATTGTGACAAATAAAAGTGAAACAGCATCTCAAACTAGAAAAAAAAATGTACGGAGGGACTTGATTTTGTCCATTGCGAATTGATTGGATGGTTGTGCTTTGCTATTGCTGTGATCTCATGTGAGTGACAGATTGCTCCGCCCTCACACCAGTAAACACATTATGTTGATTAAAGATTACGAGGTCACATAAATAATTTGCCCATGTGCATTTCAACTTTCAACAACTTTCAAGTCCCATTCAAGGAAAGTTTCACGGTCTTCCCTGACATCATTACAAGTGCTACAAAGGACAGTGCAAAGGCACCAGGAAGGAGGATGCTAAAAGTTGAAAGGCCAGATGCTTGTTTTCATAGCTGGTGTGACTCCTCTGCTCCTGTGTCAGAAGAGGGCAGGTGGAAATGGCAGGACATTGGCCTCTGGGGGCCTGAGGGTTTAAATACAGCCTGCTGACATAACTGACCGGAGATCCACGCTTCTGCTTCATTTTTCCACCACACCTACAGCTTTTCCGCCTGATCCCAAAGGGTAAAGATGCTGGATGTTAAAACGGTGACAGTCAGGGACCAAAAAAGCAGACATAATAACAATTTATTTTTGTTCTCATAATCGCTCATATCTTTATCATTCACTTTTTTTCCCCTGTGACGAAGTCAATGTAGGTCTGCTCAGCGTGAGCATGGATGAATTTCTCAAGGTGGGAATTCTGATAAATATAGTGATGCACCAATATTAAATTTATTATTATTAATATTAATTATTAAAATAATTTCCGAAACAGATAACTTGTAACTTGACTTACTCGGCTGTAACGTAAAATTAATTATCAATAAATGGTCAACATTAAAATGTGCACTATTCTGTCTATATAAATTAAAAACAAAACACTGCAACCATTTATTTTAAATGCTATTGTAAATGTGAATTTAGTAGGGATGACCGATATGAAATTTTTGGTCGATACCGATAACTGATAATTCGGCATTGATTTGATTTGAACTTCAACATTCTGGTTGCCATTGAACTCCACTGTTTAGAGAAAAATCCTGAAATGTTTTCCTCAAAAAACTTAATTTCTTTTCCACTGAAGAAAGAAAGACATGGACATCTTGGATGGCATTGGGGTGAGTAAATTATCAGGAAATTTTCATTTTGAGGTGAACTATTCCTTTAATTATATTTACCTTTTTTGAATTTTTTGGATTCCAATCATATTTCAAGCAATTCAAAACCATCATGGCGAACAGTGCGCATTTGAAGTGTCTCAGATAGGAAGGAAATAATCCATTATTTATGAGCTTTAATATATCCGGCAATGTTTTTTATTGGGCCGATAACGATAACATTAAAAATGAACATATAACGGCCGATACCGATATGGTGGCCGATATATCGTGCATCCCTAGAATTAAGGCAACACAACATTATAATGTACAATATGAAAAACTAAATACTCATTTAGAGATTTGCTAAAGATTATACTTAACAGTGTTACTGAATTATTAGTGTTTTTAAACTTCAAGTGAGTGTTAGATGACAAATATCTTTTACTGGCTGATAAATATAAATCAATAAATTAAAAAGTTAAAAAAAAAATCTAAATGTAATATCTAATAGCCAATATGATATTGATTATTGACGATAAATATGATGCTTGATTTTTTGACTTGTGTTTTGGCTTGTGAAATATACAGTATGTACAAGCCCTGATTTATTTCCAACAAAAACTCTGACTTCCTCACTGGGCTCAAACTAATCCACAGGTATGCCGCTCGAAAGTGGTGAGAAAAGCCCCTAAAACTCCCATTTACCTCGTTCAATTTTCACCTTTCATGGTTACCTGATCTTTTTATTTAAATCCTTCTCTATTGTAAAGAATCCATACGGTCGCATTAATCACTTTCAATGTGAGGGATTCGGCCCAGATTAAAGCATCATTATAACTAACGTCTTCAAAAACCTTGCCAAACCAGACCTACGTGGCCACCTGTCAGTTTAAGCCGATCTCAAAGGAGAGAGAATGTTAAAACACATTAATTATTGCCAAACAAATGTTTATGATAGATCATCAAATGTCTTCACTGCGCCTACACAAAGCAAATATGTATTAATCTTCAATGCAAATGATTAAGTACCTGCTTTGGGTTTCTTGACAATCATCATTCTTGCTGTTCTCGGGCTGCTCAGATGTTTGAGCGGGTGTTTGTTGAGATCTAGAGCTGCGATACTTCAACAGGAGGGAAGTTCCTCGTCCGGACTGACCTCGACTCCTTCTGCGAGCCACTTTACCCACGGGCCCCGACCTCACTCGCCGAACTGAAGAGTTGGAGCTGTGAAGAGTCAGAAATCAGTACTCGAAACTCACTCAGGGACATACAGTGACTGCATTTGGAGACTTAAAATGTATTTATTTTATTGCATAAACCAAGTGGCATCTGCAAACAAACAACGAGACCATTTCCACTTCCTTTTGCTTTTAAAAGGATGATTTTACACCGAAGTAACAAGACACCGTACACACACTGATTTACACCTGCAGTCCTGAATGATACACCCTGTTTACTGTATTCACAAAAAACACACACACACCCTCATATAATTACACTTACTGTATCACAAAATATAGCATAGCCACACTAGTTATCATCACTGCGTAACAGATGACTAGACAGTTCAACATGTATTAGTGTGGAAATTGCTATTGACTAAGAACTAGTACTGACTACATTCAATGAACATTACGGTTTAAATAAACCACATGTCATTCAAATAATCATTCAAATAAACCATTCAAAACTAAACAACATAATTACATCAACTAAATGTATTTTCATGAATTATCTATATTAATTAATACATATTTTTATTATGCATCTGCCAAAAAAAATGTTAATTAGCATTTGTTTAATGCCTCCCTGTTTGCCTGTAAAGAATCTTTTAAAAAATTTGTTATTTAGGCTTTAAGCAAGAAAAAAACTAAATTTAATTGTAATTTTAACATCATATATAATATTACTATTATAGTATTTATTCATATTCATTATTTTTAATATTTCTATTTATCTTCAATTTGTTATTTCTGTTTAGTAATTTTAGTGCTTCAACATATTTCAGTTAATTGTCAAGACGTTGACAAAATATTATATTATATTTTCACTGAAAACAAGTCTAAATACCTTATGCAATTAGCCTCTTAATAAAAGGTCTCTTGTTTTAGGATTAAAATGCTTTTTCGCAGCGCAGACCAACTAGAGTTTGCTACCTATATGATGCAAAATACTATGCCAGAGTATCCTGATATTTTGTACAAAGCTGTGAGTTTTCTCAATATTATTTCTAATACCCTATTTATGCAAATCTGGATTTTCTGACTACCCTAAAACACCTTTAAATCACTGATTCCTTCCATGACTGGCCAATGAATATCTGTATTTCAACACAGCCTGCTCTCCAGGTATTCAAGCCTGTTTTTCTGGGATCAGGGTGAAGTGATGAAAACTTGAGCTGGGTGATTGGACACACAGAGAAACAGCCCCCTTATTTTCCTCATCATGTCAAATTAGAAAATCCATGCCCTGACCCTCAGTGACCCCATTCTGTCTTAAGGATCATTCTATTGACACTAATGCAGGAGCTGATGGGAATTTCAGGTATATGTATGCATGCTTATCCAACTTTTATCAGGAGAAAGGATATAGAAAAACAACTAGGGTGTAAAAATGTTGAAATTTACTGCATAATTCAATTGCACATTTTCCAATTATTTCAAACATTGAGGAACTATGGGATATTACGTTGGATGCAGCCACCTAGAAATATGGATTAAACCATTTTAAATTGAAATACCTAAAAATCAACAAATTACAAAACAATGCCTACATCAAGGCATCTTAGCAATGTTCTGTATGAACACAAGCCTTCATAATAAAATGCAATGACGTGCACTTGAACTTGAATTTCCTGCACAGAAAGAGATAATCAGATACACACACATGCAAACAGGTGAGTTAGACACGTAAAACTATTTCAACTAGCCAGAAGCATTTTCCCATACGGTTAAAGCTCCAGAACCAGATTCATTCTTGCTCAGACAAAAGTACAAAGCCATAAATTATGTCACTCTGTGGCGACGAAAAAAATAACAAAAACACAAGACCTGATTGGTGACATCCATCTATCTTTAACTACCTGAACATTGTTTAAAAGGATAATTCACAGAAATATAAAAATTCTTTCATGATTTACTCATCATTTACTCCCTCATCTCGTTCCAAACCTGTATGACTTTATTTCTTCTGAGCAACAAAAAAGATATTTTGAAGAATGTGCTGGCTGTTTTTTTCCATGCAATTACAATTAAAGTGTTAGTTCACCCAAAAATTAAAATTCTGTCATTAATCACTCACCCTCATGTCGTTCCAAAGATCGTCGTTCATCTTTTCGGAACTTAAATAAAGATAGACTGCAACATAATTGCCACTTCCAAGGCCCAGAAAGGAAGTAAACACATTGTTGAAATAGTCCATGTGACTACAGTGGTTCAACCTTAATTTTATGAAGCAACAAGAGTACTTTCTGTGCGAAAACAAAAAACAAAATTGATTCTTCTGTGTCAGTCTCTGACGCTGTTCAGAAAGCTCTTGATTTCATCAAAAATATCTTCATTTGAGTTCCAAAGATGAAGGTCTTACGGGTTTGGAATGACATGAGGGTGAGTAATTAATGACAGCATTTTAATTTTGGGGAGAACTAACCATTTAATAAGGACTGGAGCTTTCAAGCTTCAAAAATGATACAAAATAAACATTAAATCATCATAAAAGTTGTTTATAAGAGTTGTGTGATTCGCTCGCAAACTGGACATCGCTAGTTCTGAGAAATATGCTATAAATTAGGATGAATTTCAGGATTATTTTATTTATTTTTTATTTTCAATAATAATAAAATAATTATTAATAAGTAAATAAAAATAATAGTTTTAAACAATCATTTTTATTTTGTAATTAATACATTGGTAATGATTTCTTCATTTTATTTTCAAGAGGCATATACTTAATTATTGTAATTCCATTAAATACTTTTTTTTGGTGTTGCAAAGAAAGAAAAAGTCATTTGGTCATTATTTACTCGCACTCACACTATTTTTGGAAGTATCCTATTTATATTAGTGTATTATATTTAACAGTTCTGAGGCAGAGGAATTGCAGTCAATTAAAATGTACCAATTAACGAAAACCCATTTAAACACAAAAGGGGACAGATTATTGACTCCTTGTACATCTCTCTACAATCTTGCCTCTATTTCTTTCACACACCTGTCTTCAGTAGCACCTCCATCAGAATCTTGAGAAGGGAGTCGCTCCTCCTTGACCCCACCCAGAATGGAATTCTGGGAACGTCTACTACTGCTCCTCTTGGTTCGAACCTGAATCACATATTTCTTAGACTGAATATGTACATAGGATAAATGTATAGCAAAAAAGGTGTCAAAAGTGTATCTTCTCTCAGAAATATGATACAGACATTGGAGTTGCTGATACCACATTGTCATTTTTTGATTTTGAATAATGCAAAGGCCATGTTTAAGGCCAAATATGTGGTTTATCTATATACAAAGGTGGTCATAAAAGCAGGTGCACCTGTGCCTGAGCGAAGGAGGTGGAGATTCTTGCTTTGGGGAGGCGGCTGAGGGCAGAGCTCTTCTTGGCAGGAGAAGATTTGGCAGCTGTACTGTTCTTGCCTGATTCCAAAATGTAATGCTGAGCCACTTTCAGCAGTCGTGTGAAAACATTCTTAGCGCTGGAGCCCGGAGCCTCTGTAGAAACACAAAAGAAACATAATCTTAAGAAAGTCTCAAGAATCACAGATCGCAAGACTTGGAAGTGCAGTATATGTTTATCAACGTTTCCACCGAAATTACCCGCAACAATTTGTCCCAGGATTTTTTTTCCCCTCAGACCTGTTGCCGTCTGCGTTTCCATCGCGGTCTAAAATACCATGAAGATTAGGCAAATTAGTCCGGTGACGTAGGACTGCACGCGACTTTCCAGTTCCCGCTGGATTTCATCCTCCGCATAAAAGCTTAATAAAGCCTGAACCTTGTCGTCGGTCCATCGGTCGAATTTTTAAAACTCCACTGTTGATTCGAACAGCAAACAACTCTTACTGCGCGCACTGCAAAAGACTGGTGGTTGAAATAAAATGCTGTGCGTGGAGTCAACCAATCGAAATGCTGCGTGAACTTGAGCGCCCATGTTCAGCGCCCAAGTCCCACCCCCGAAAGTTCCTTAACTTTGAGAAAGTACTACCTCGCGAGCAGGGACTCTCTGAGGGGGAAATATTTACCCGGAACTTTTAGAACCTGGTCCCTGTGGTCGAAACACACCAAGTACCACCACAAAGTCCCTAGTTCCTGGGGAAAGTTCCTGCAGTGGAAACGTGGCTTTAGTGAGTAAATTTAAAAAGTAGGTGCCAATGGGTCAATGGGTGAACTTCTGTGAGTTGCAGTATATTTCCAGATACAAACAAACATCACACCACAAATGCGCCCACAGCACAAAAGTGAATGTTATCAGACTCTATCACATTTACACAGGTGCTGCCGGCCTGCTCTTGCTAATGCAGGCTGTGTGCTGGAGAACAGATATCCATGTCAGCCACATATGCCACTAGGGATTCAGCCTGTCCCCTGTAATCTCATCAACAGAACAAGGAAATGTGGGCTGTATTGTATTTCAAAGCGTCTGTTTTGGTGGTTTTGAGTCGGGTAGGTGACAGAGTACAGTTGGTAGATACGCTCTCTGCTTGAGTGTAATTCGCTTGACATTGAAAGCATGAATTGGTGACCTGAAGTACAGTGTGTCAAAGGTTTTAGCCTATTGTCTTGAATTTCTTTTTCTGGGCTTTCCGCCAATAGTATTAACTTGTGCCATGTGATTGGATCCAAGGGGCGTTATAATCTCATGTACGATACGGCAGGGTGCCATCTCAAAGTACTGGAGGACTTTAGTTATGAGACATTGTATCTCTCATAGCGATGACCCATTAGATTAATAGCGTGGAGGTCCAGACCTAAATTACTCATAAATAATCTCTATGAACCGGCTCACCTTTTTTGGAAGTGTTCTTGGCAACTTTTAGTGAAGGTTTCACATCGCTGAGAGAACTCGTACAGCCTTTTGCGCTTTCTTTTTTCACTTTCTCTGCAAAGACAGATGTAAAACAGACATTTTTATATGTAACAGGTACTGTATGTGAACGATCCAAAAATTAAACAAATTAAAAACAAACATAGTAAAAAAACATAGCAAATAAAAATAAATAACAGTAGTAAATAAAAATAAATAGTTATATAAAATAAATCAAGTTATATGAAAAACACAAAAATAAAACAGAAAAAAAGTGAATAAATCATTTTCTTTCTTGTAGTGTGTATGCCCTAAGTGTTGTAGAGAAAGCGTTTTTTTTGGTATGCAAGCTTTTCTATCCCACAAAAAGACAAGCAAAACAAATAAAAATACTGCAGACACCCGCCAACTCATCGCAAATTACATGCAAAACACAAATGTTTGTGTCACATTTTAAATTATACAAAAAGTCAAAAGAAACATTTGAAGTACTACGCAACTACAATTAAACCTTAATCCCGAGCTTTGGAGAAAGCAGTAATTTCACAATCTCAATCAGCGGCAGTTTAAAAGATTTAGTTTGCAGTGGATCTCCTAAAGACAAGTTCTGGCATGTTCAGGAACACTGGAAGGTACAAGAGCTCACCTTGCCTCCCTGAAGCACCCGAGGGCCTCAAAGGACACGTAAAGTCTTCTTATTTACTCATTTACATTCATTTTCTGGTAGATTCTTAAATGACGTACATCAAAAACAAGTCAGAGAGGAGCTATTGAGACAATTCAAAATCCTTTCTGCCAAATTCTTGGGGTTTCCCTTGTAGAGATTCAGAGGTATAATTTTGTAGGGAATAAAAGTTAATGGACCATGTCACCCACTGGCATCGGTTTCAAAGAGCAGGAACAAAACAGATTAGCTGATGATGCAAAGTAAAGGTTTATTCTGTGGCTCTAATGCAATAATGACAGGGCTATTCTGAAAGAATGATGGGTAATCCCATCATTTTTGTGCCGTTTGATAGAAAGAATGTGCATTGTGTTTCTCCTACAACTGGCGTCATAAACTGATGTGACTGCAGATGAGAACAAATATCTGAAAAATATCAGATGACAACAAAAGGGTTCAAACGAAAAGAGTTTCTATTTGAGAACAATAAAAGAGAAATTTGGCAGAATGCTAGGATAAAGTCTCATTAACTTTAGCCAGCTGTATAAAACTTATCCATGATTGCTCACTTTCTCCAGCCCTCTCTCACGGACACATACAGTCTTTGAAGAGAACGCCCAGCTTTAGGTGGTGCTGAAAAGCGGCTTTCCTCTCAAATTACTCAACTGATAACCTGAAGGCTATCGTACTCTACCAGATGCAGAAAAACACCTTTCTGTGTTTAAATGTCTGTGCAACCATGATAGCAACCATGACCCATTGGTGTCGATACACATGTTTGGAGTGTATCTGTGTGTGCTGCCACTATTACGAGAAGTCATTTTATTGCAAAAGACATTTCTGGTAAACTAGGTACAGTTTAGCACTATAACATTCTAAATAATGGTAATTAAGGTAAATCTTTATGAAGTTACCCATAATAATTGATGCTTGAATAAATAGTGGAAATACTGTGAAACTTTTTATTTGAGTTTTTTTGAAGTAAAAATATCTAAATATCTAGTTCAGTCATGAAACTAGAGGGCGCAGACTGACAGGTACTTTACATGCAATCACATCATTACCGTGTACGTCTATGCAGCAGCAGCATATCTTCCATGCTCATAGCGGCGTGTCTGTGTAAATATTAGCAGCTGCAAATCCATACTTGCTCTGCAGCAGAAATAATCATCAGCAGCAGTTTAGCAGATCTAGTCCGCCAAGACCAAATGCATTAACATTGCCATATTCAAATAGCATGCTGTCACGATTGAAATATTCTTAAAACATAAATTTACATTTTTGTTGTTGTGGTTGTGTTTTAAGGATACATCGAACAAAATGCAGTCAGGTTTATGCTTAAAATAAAGCAGAAAACATAGTTTTCAAAGAGTATGCTATATCTTGGCAAATAAGTCTAAATGTCTTATGCATTAAGCCTTCTTATGCATCATTTAAAGACCCCTGAGGGCAATGCAGAATAAAACGAGCACATTATATAACAAAGAGAACAAGTCTTTTGATTTGAATTCGTAAAAAATTGTGACACTCTGAATTTCAAGAGCCTTATGCAACAAATGACATCATTTGCATTGGATGTGGATCCACCAGATCAGATGTGCTACCATCACAATCTGCTTGCGCATGTCATGTGTGTCAATCAGTGCAAGCGTTCAGGTCAGCATGGATCAGCAGTGGCAGAATTTTCCTGCTCTGATATCTGCCACTTCCTCTGACGCACAAACAGCAACAATGTTGGCCTGGCAACAGGTAACCATGGCGTCTGTGCACAGGAACTCTGCAAGACCAAGATTAAACCTGAAGTTTCCTTCTGGACGCCAGCCCCTGTTTCATAAAGACCGGATCTCTTGTAATGCTCAAGTACTCAAAGAGAATGAACTACATAAAATAATAAAAATAGTACAGTATATTATATGATAGAGAAGTGGGGTTTAAAACTGATTCCACTGGTGAAAATACTTTTTTTTTGTTGCATTTTTGCATTGTATTGCCATGACTTTAACTTGGATTAAAAATACTAAAATGTATGTTGATTTTCAGGTTTAAATTAGATTTTATCTTTATTTTTTTCCACAATGTTTTTTTCCTTTAATATTTTTCTTTAATGTAGTCACCATTTAAACACCGCTATATAAATCACTAAAAGCTAATTAAATTACATTAGATTAAATTAAAATTCTATTAAAAACTCTCTCCTGTAATGTTACTGAATAGGAGACACATTACCGTAAGATTATATTGCATAAAGCACAAAACTGTACAACAATAAAAAAACAACATAGTACATTTTGACCTAATAGCAATCTTAAGAAATAAAATAAATATGAATAAAGACTAAAAAAAATAACTAATTAAATTTATAAATAAATGCACAAATAAATATATCAATGTATAAATAAGTAAATAAAGTGGGTCTATATTTCCACAAGGATCATAATCATGCTTAACTCGCTCATAGAAGCAGTGTGAACATGCAGGATGTCTCATCAGTGTCCAAGATCCACCTTCAAAGCTTCCAGTTCCCATAAATTCCCATTAAAACTCCCATAACTCACTATCATTACACCTGGAGGGAGGGTGCTCCAGGTTCTCATGCACCAGAAAAAATTACATTTACCTTTACTTACCCTCAAGCAAACAATTCACATCTAACGGAGTTCAAACAAAACACCCAAAAATCAGTTTTCAATTAAGCTGTTTCTCCAAGTTATGTGTGTAGTTTGCACGTGCCAAAATATTGCACCGCAGGAAAACAGATAACGTGGAGCCTAACAATGAGTACAGTAAAAGTCCTGAGATGAAGCCAAGGAACACAATAGGTTATGTATGCGAATACAAAGGAAATGGGCTGACTTTTGAACTTGCATCCAAACAATCAATCACAATAAAAACAGTCAAGTAAAGAGACCACCACTTAGAAGACTTAACATTAAAAGACCTGCACCTCCGCAAAGTAAAGCTAACATGCTGGTGATTTAACTTCTGTAATGTCCTGCTCTCCCTTTGATGAGATTTATGGTACAGCTGTGGGACATGTGATTACAGGAAGTCATTAACTAAGATGGGAACCTCATGACACCAAAAAAAAAAAAAAGGTTTCATTCATGAACATGCTCACTTTAGTTTTAAAGGAGAGTTCATACAAAATTTATATTCTGTCACCTCAAACTCATCCTCATATCAATCCAACTCTGTATGACTTTTTTATAAATACAAAAATACTGGTAGGGAAACAAAATTAAAGAAAATTACTGTTTAGGGTGAACTATTCCTTTAAAAGACTGACTGTAAAATGATCCGCTTGCTTCAGGCTTTGGATTTGATTGTGACAAATTGACACAGGACAATATTTACTGGTAAACCATCTGTTTCTGAGAGAGACGTCACCATGTGCGCTGCTGATGCAGTTCAGACGAACCTTTAAGGATATTAAAGAGATTGAGGCGGACATGAGGAGGTTTGACATTCAGTAAAACACAAAACCGAAGCATCTTCACTCTGATAAACTGTACTCCTTCTGTTTGGACAAATCCTGGGCTATATTCCAATATTACATGGAAACGCAATCTGAGGGAGAAACATTATGGCATGAATGATTACCAAAAATTTCTAGGTCACTAATCAAGACAAATTAAGCACATCTTTTATATAAATAAAAGGTATTTTTGTTACTATTATTTTACTATTTTAAATAAATACACACATTTTATATGTAAATAAATAAAAAGTAAATAAAAAGTAAATAAATTATATATATATATATATATATATATATATATATAATTTATTTTTTTTATATATATATAAAATATATATAAATATATATAATATATATATATATATATATATATAAAAATATATATATAAAAATATATATAAAAATATATATAAAAATATATATATATATATATATATATATATATATATATATATATATATATATATATATATATATATATATATATATATATATATATTATTTTTTATATATATATATATATATATATATATATATATATATATATATATATATATATATATATATATATATATATATATATATATATATATAAAAAAAAAATATATATATATATATATATATTTTTTTTTTTTTACATAAAATGTCTTAAATTTTCATAAAAAATAAAGTAATATTACCAAACAGCAGCAAGTGCCATGTAAAAATCATTTGCTCTATTAATACTGACACACATTTTATATAATATAAATAAATAAAAAGTTGAATATAAATGTACACACACACACACACACACACACACAGTCTTTAATTATCTTTAAATGGCTTCCCACATGCTATTTTATTTATTTACTTTACATCACTCTGCTTTTGGTTTTCAAAGCATGTCTTTCCAGGGACAGGTAAGAAGGTCACGAAGGGGAATAAAGGAGGAGTTGTGGAGGGAGGCCCACCACTGCATTGTGCTTTCTGGCCATCAATCAGTCCTGAATCCTCTTTTAAAGATAGTCATCTATCAAAGCCTCAGGAATATCAATCACTGCAGGGTCGAAATGCAAAGGCGGCTCATAGAAGAACAACTTGATACTGGTCTTTTCAATCCGAGACACTAACCATGGCTTTCATTTCAAGCATCACTAATCTCCTTCAGAAAAATAAAATAAATCAATTCTAAATTTAAATTAAGTAATGATGATACAATTCTGCAACATACTGTAACTTTAATATAAAGTTGGAAAAAAAACGCACTGAACTCAATCAATCCATTTCTAAATATATGCACAGACAGTCTGCTCTTTTAATCCATGTGAAGTGGTAGGCTAGATCATTTACCAGTTGATTTGAACGCATCAATATGGCAAGAATGGGAGGAGCTTCCTGACCTGCTGACACTGAGCTTAGACTTCACCACATTCCCTCACTCAGGACTCAACTTTTAATGGGCCTTTAAGCCTGATCGCAGGTCAGGGGCCAGCACAGGGGCCAAACACTCAACAAGGACTTAAGGAACATGGAGAAAAGTGTGCTGGAGAAGATTTTTTTTTTTATTATTATTCTTATAAGAATTTCTATAGTGATAGTCTGGATTAGAGCGGCACGATTAATTGTTAAAAGATAGCGATCTCGATTTAAACCCACACGATCTCATTCCTAAATGACAACAATTCTGTAAAACCTTTGACAAAATCACAACGGAACATTAAAATCTGCATTGACGCTTCAACTGAGCCAGAGAAAGCAGTCGTCATATAGGTATGAAACAGCTTCACAATCACTATTTTCAACCACACAGAATTGTTAATTCTGTGGTGACAAGTGACTTAAAAATATATTTGCCATTGAATCATTCATTCCAGAGATTCGCTCAAAAACGCTGATTCGTCCAGTAATGAAACAAGTGAAGTCTTTATGAGTGAATCATTAAACCATTTAATTAACCTTATTAAATCAAATTAAACCTTTTAAATAGACTGCAGCAATTAACATTTTGTCAGAACCTCTAGTGAATTACAGGTTATTTTGTTTAGTTGTCTGTTCAGAATCATGGGAGAACTGTGATATCTGTTTGATGCAAATAAAAATCGTGACTCAATTTATTCAGAATCGCGCAGCTCTAGTCTGGATTTTAGCCATTTTGCTTGTCTTAGGTCCTTTTTGTGTTTCTGAAAAGGCTGTCAATTGATTCAATTTTAAATGAAATTCAATTTAGCATAGGCTGATGGATTAAAATAATTGCAAACAATCGTATATCATAAGCTGCTTTGAAATGAAAGCTGTCTGTAAATACTGGACATAGTTACAAAAGACTAGAGCATCTTTCAATCACTGCACAAGCCCTTGTTAGTTTTAATGGGAGGGTATAAAAATATCCCAATGGATATGATGAGTCACAGAAGCATAAACCAACAGAAGTCCAGCATAGCGTGTCTGTTAATTCCTTTGCGGTTTGGCTTTTTCCTTCACTTTAAATTACTAGGTTGTTATACATTTCCTTTTCAAGTTTTGTCCCAGATTCGCTCAAGTCCTTTTCTCAAATAAAATTGCCCAAGAGTTCTTATATATTGCAAATCCAGATGGAAAGAGCTAAAGACAGGATTTAGCTTTCAACATTGGGAGGGGAAAAAAAAGTTAAACGTTGTCCTGCAGAGACAGCTCTATATGCAAGACATTTGTAGGGTGATTTACCTAAAAAAAAGTCTCTATAAAAACATTGATGTTTGCCCAACAACCACACTGACTCAACCAATGGCGTGATCTATTTGATCAACCAATGGAAGATGGGGGGAATATTCAAGATTCAAGAGACCTGTTTAAAACATTCATTAGTGGTGCAAGCAAACATGTGCTAGAAATTATAATAATTTTATAAACTATAAATTATGCATAAATACATGCAACTAACCCTAAACCAAACCCCAATCCTAACCCTAACCCTATAGTAAGGGCATGTAGTTAATTATTACACAGTACTTAAATGCATAATTGACCCTTCGCAGGGAGTTTGATTGACAGGCGATCTGACCAATCATAATCCGCCATCTGCCGAATCCGCCATTTTTGTCCGCCAAAAGCAGTCAGGAGAGTTAGTAGATTAACGTTGGAGGATTTGAATTTGAAAAACGGAGTGTACTGACATCTTTCCGAGGTTAAATTAGACCTTATTATGGTCTTTCATGTTTATTTGATGCTATAAATTAACTAGAAGGAGGAGATGATCAGTTCACGAGCAGCTTTAAGAGGCTCTACAGCGATCTGTCACGACACATTAAAGAGCCACAAAACGATATTTATTGTTTAAATTTCTTTAAAAAATGACCAAATTTCAAAGTTGAGACTTTGTTTCATATCAAAAGTAACCTGGTCAGTCCTGTCTGTCAGTGCGTTGTCAATGTCCTCTTTGCTCCGCGCAGTATTTTTGACTGTGTGAGAACATGGTGTGAGAGCGGTGTGGCTTGTCGGACATAGCAACAGTAACTACAGGGGGCGGGACTGCGAACGGTCAATTACACTGTAACACAGGATCCATAAAACACATGTAACACAGGATCCATAAAACATCTAGTCTTTTAAACCTTTTTAAAAATTGGATAATTTTTTTTTAAATATTGTATAATCCTACAGATGGTAAAACAGATTTTTGGCAAGCAAACACATTTAGGCTTTACTGCATAACATAAACAAAACACCTTTAAGAAAAAATTACATAATGGACAAACGCAGAAATGAATGTCCTCCAGTTCAGAAGAGACTGAAACTGTCCATCACATGGAAACCACCTTCAATCACAAGTGCACGACCTCGAGAAGATAAACCTCTACTCTCAGCACATAGAAGTTCAGGAGACACATGAAATGGTTCAAAGTGGATGATGGGTGGCCTGATGCTGAAAGTCCAGGAAAGCCTTCTGTCATTACTGGATTTATAACCAACATAAGGCATTACTCAAGAGGGTCGGAAGAATTTCACCTTTCTGACCTGGCTAAGCCCGAGCCTAAGCCGCACTGCCCACTTTTGACAGAATGCTATGAAGCCCTCTCTTCACGCTCATCAACTGTGTGCCGCCCAGAATTGCGTTGGTCATTGTCTGTTTCACATCTTCTGAATAAGCGCTGGGCGGTCATTTGATTAAGCCGGTCCAGCGGGAGCACTCGGGTTACAGAAAATATTAGCCTTCAGCAGAACGTGCTCGGGGACAGAACAGTCAAACGCAATGAAGGGCTGACTTAATCATCTCATTTTACAGGATTAGAGGAGAAACGGCTGACTATTGTGTTTGCCCAGGCACAGAGCCCTTCTCAAGGTGACCAGAGAAGCAGATTCAGAGCTAAAACACAACATAAACGGTTTCGATAGCCGCTTTATAAGGCTTTTCAGGTACATTTTTCAGTCAGCGCTGTACCATCCCAAAGGCCAGAGTCATCGTCAGGGGATCCCAAAAAGGTCCGCTAAGATATTGAACACTTGTTGGTATTGCAATTGTTCCAGGCCCCACAAATCTGAATTGATTGTGATTATAAAAATATATCGCAAATAAATAATTTTTATGAACTGGTTCTTTTAATAATAAAGACTCTTAAGTCTCTTAAGTCACTGTACTGAACCAATGAACAAAATAACTGTTTTGAGTACTTAAGATCTGTGAAATGTAAATTAACACTACTGACTGTCTTATATGACAATGTGTAGTTAAAGATATGTGCACAACCGTTCAAAGGTTTGGGGTCAGTAAGATTTTTTTTTTTAACTAGTCTCTTATTTTAACACAGGCTGCATTAATTTGATCAAAAATACAGTTAAAAACAGTAATACCGTGAAATATTATCATAATTTAAAGTACCTTTTCTATTTAAATATATTTTAAAATATAATTAATTCCTGTGAAGTTGAAGCTGTATTTTCAGCATAATTTCTCCAGTCTTCAGTGTCACATGATCATTCAAAAAATTAATCTAATATGCTATTTGCTGCTCAAGAAACATTTCTTATTATTATTAATATTGAAAACTGTTGTGCTGCTTAATATTTGTGTGGAAATGTTGATACATTTTTTTCAGGATTCTTTGATGAATATGTTGAGAAGAACAGATATATATACAAATTTTAATTTCAGTAAATAATATACAAGTATTTTACATCTTGGATTCATTGCACCTGTAGGAATCAGCTGAGTCACTGCACCACAGACAGCAGGGAAAACAGCGCTGAGATAGCAGCACACCTCAGGATTCTGCCAACACACTCACAAGCAAAATGCAATCCTGCTCTCAGGCAACAAACACTTTTCTGTACCGCACACCCCCGTGAGAGTATATACAGCAATCATCAGATGTGTCCATGAAATAGAAATGACAAATCTGTTCTTGTAAGCTATAAAAGCATTACTTTCAGACGTGGATTCAGACTTAAGTTCCTCTGAGCCCTAAGAGAGACCTGCAGAAGAACAGCCACTTTATTAGCTGAAACAGGAAGTAAAAAAAACTTTTCAAAGCTTTTAAAGTGTATAATCATCAAATTTTATATCATCTTTAGCCAACAGTATAAAAAGGAACTACAGTATTTATGCAATTGATCCTCGCCAAGCCCTGCCTCCCTTGGTTACTGTTAATAAGTCAAACAAGCTTTACAGATCATTCCATAAGAATGAAGATATTTGTGTATGGTGTGAGTTAAAGGAGAACTCCGGTCAATTTTAACATTGAGCTCATTTTTTTGTACATTTGGAGTGCTGTCAGTACAGAGAACAACGACAAAAATCGGTGTTGCCTACACCGTGTTATCCTCTTTTTAAAATTTGCACCCTGTCGACTTAAATGGGGCAAGTTTTAAACCTGCTTTTAGCCTCTTAACATCCTTGATGTGTCATTACAAGTGCCCAGCCATGTGAGTGATTCCTTTAGAGTGAACACAGTGAATCTGACTGCAGTAGATGTGAAAGATATGAATAAAAATGATGTTTATTCAGCCAGCGCACATACCTGTATTTACATCCTGTACATCCTGATTTACATCATTTTTATTCATATCTTTCACATCTACTGCAGTCAGATTCACCAGAGCTTGAGCATTAAAAGCAGACGTCAAACCTGCAGCACGTGCTTAGAAAAAACAGAACGATATCATTCGCTGGTGTGGACGTTAATATAGTTATTACAGTTCTTTTTATAGTTATCTTGGTGTGAACGGGCCTTAACATTTTTAATGTTAACAAATGAATGCATCCTTACTTTGAAAAAACTTTTTTACTTAAATGAATTGTGACATTTTAAAGCATTTTTGTGTGCTACTGTTCTTTAAAGAAAATCTTGAATTAAATCAATAACATGATTAAAGCTGCTCAAAATGCAGAGAGAGCAAAGCAAAGCAAACCTAATGAACTCATGCTCAAAAACCTAATGACACTCCTGCACACTCCTTGTTGTCCAAAACAAAAATCAAATACCTTCAGGCAGCGTATGATGTCACGGACAGGTGTGCATAATAAACATACAATTTATTTAAAGATACCGACCACTAAAAACTCTTCGTTCAACAGTAAGTCAGCTGTGGTCGTTCTGTGGCTTCCTGACATCCAGGTGTTTCCCAAATAGACCTTCCATTAAAGAAGCTCAGGTGCAGTGAGTGACGGCATTGTGAGTCAGTTCTCATTACCTTGTTAAAAGGGGGACAGAGACGGCCTCATGGGTGACTCATATTGACTCACAGAGCTTTGGATGATAATTCATACTGTAAAAATCACTGCCTGGGCCTTTCAAATACACCAGCCCCCTCCAAAAAACAACTCCAGCATGCCCACCCACCCTCAGGGAGTTTCTTCCTTGTTAAAAGCCAATGAGTCACGGCCGCCAAGACAGAGAAGTGCCCGTTGAACGGGATTCTGTCAAACCTACTGTAAATCAACTTAAATCAGAAGCTGTGAATGAGGACACTCAGAGCAGCAACTAAAATAATTCCAGGGACTCTCTGTAAGAGAAGAGAAACCTAATGATCCCCGTGTGGGATTCACAAGAGAATATGGAGGGTTTTTTCACTGGGAATAGAGAGCTAAGAGCTACAGTAAGATAGACAGACAATTGTGGTGATTAGCTGGAACGTGAATTCATAAAACATTAAGGTATAAACAAACAGAATGAGTCAATGAGTAAAAATACTTATGTAAAATGTTAAAAGTACCAGATATTGCAATCAGTATTGTACAGGAATCTTGATTTCTGCCACAACATTCAGATGGTAGGGTCAGGATTTGGCATAACAACATGAAAGCATGGATCCATCCTGCATTTTATCAACGATTCATACTGGTGGTGGTGTTATTGTGTGGGGAATATTTTCTTGGCACACTTTTGGGCCCCTTTGGGAACGATTTGAGCATTGTTTAAACACCACAGTCTACCTGAGTATTGTAAAGCATCGCTTTATGACCACAGTGGACCCATCTTCTGATGGCTACTTTCGGCAGGATAACGCGCCATGTCACAAAGCTCAAATCATCTCAAACTGGTTTCTTGAACATGACAATGAGTTCACTAAACTCTAATGATCTCCACAGTCACCAGATCTCAATCCAATAGAGCACCTTTGGCATGTGGTGGAACGGGAGATTCTCATCATGGACGCAGCCGACAAATCTGCAGCAACTGTGTGATGCTATCATGTTAATATGGACTAAAATCTCTGAGGAATGTTTCCAGCACCTTGTTCAATCTATTCTACAAAGAATTAAGGCAGTTCTGAAGGCAAAAGGGGGTTCGACCCAGTACTAGCAAGGTGTACCTAATAAAGTGGCAGAGGAGTATAAATGTATAAATTATTCTGATATTGTAAGAATGGAAATAAAGTGAGTGAAAAAAGTCAAAACGTATAAACAAAAAAGATGTAAAGATAAATAAATCAATGAAAATAAATCAATGAATTAAATATTCATATTTTTTCTATTGTGTTAAATTAATTTTAAAATGAACTTTTTATTAAGATACTTATATAAACCATTATTGTGCAAAAACAATGAAACCCACATTAGTACACAAGGTCTGTTCACTTTGGCCTGTTCTTCCTGAAGTCAAAGATAGCATCCAGCCTGAGCACACTTAAGAGTGCGCTTTGTACACTCGGGCAAGGCATCCTCCCCTGGGTCTAACATGAGATGCAGCTGACATTTTGTTCCCAAAAAGCTGGCACTTAAAGACTCATCTAGTCAAAAGCATCCCTGTCATTGGTCCCCTATCGGACGCTGATGACCGAAGAGATTGAGTCAACAGTCTGTCTCTATCTAGTGTCTCTGTCAGCCCATTACACTTGACCCTTAGTCTTGAACTCAGCGTCTTGCTTACAGCACAGTAGGCTACTGAGGCACATGGGACAACATACTGTACTGAAGGTGGGCTCATATGTACACTAAACAAACAAGCGGGACAAAGAGGGAGGTCTTATGTAAGGGGGCTGGAATGTCTGCACATGTTTGGATGGGGCTGTGCTTGGAGAACAAGCGTATTCATTGTTGAAATCGACTGAACGTTGTAAGCTGTCCTTGCATGCTCGGATGTTTTAAAGTGGGATTGTGTATGCGTTTGTTTACCTTCATCCTGTCCACCACTGGCCTCTTCCAATACCAAGCTGTTCATGCAGTTGATTTCCCATTCCTGAACATCAGTGTTCCAGAGTGCTGGGATCAGGACACGATGCTGAGAGCTGGACACATATACAAACACAAAACAGACTATTACTTTGTCAAACTTAGCATATATTATAATATAGACTTTTTCTCCACATTTTCCACAATGATTGTTGGGGAAATTTTTTTATATTAACAAATGGCCCAACTGCGTCCCAAGTAATCAAAGGAAGTAGCAGGAGAATGCTAGAGTGTCAAAAAAGTTTCCACAAAATAGATTTTTAAAACAAACCAAACAAGTGCTCTTAACATATTAAAGGGGGGGTGAAATGCTCATTTTCACTCAATCTCCTGTTAATCTTGAGTACCTATAGAGTAATATTGCATCCTTCATATCTCCAAAAAGTCTTTTGTTTTATTAAATTTTTAACAGAAAGATAGGCTGTACCGAGTCTTTCCGGAAAAAACCGAGCGGCTGGGGGCGGGCCGTGTGGGCGAAGCTTAGCTGTGCTAACGCGCCGAGCTAGTGACAACACACAGAGACATTTGTTCAACAAACAGTTTTACTCACCGTCCGGTTCCAACGCACGACCGCGAACCTTTATCATTGTGACTGCTCGATCCTTAAGCATTAGACGATCTGCAAATCCGTCGATATGGGCTTTGTTCATAAAACAATCATCGTCGAAATGCAGGGAACAACTCTTACACAACTCCGTTTATGCTCAGGAAAACAAACTCCATCCACGGGTTCCTTAACGCTGGGTTCTTTGGGAATCTGTGCAGGGTTGTCTTGCCCTGGCAACCAAAAACACACTTCTTTGGTGACATTGACTTCCCAAAAGCCGGGCAGGGCGCTTTGATGGCGAACTGCTTTCACTCTCTTGCTCTAGTCTACGAGTGCGCGCGCGGCCGCAATCTTACCGGAGAAGTGCCCTTAGGACCCATATAAGGAAATTCCGCCCTATCTTACGTAAGACAGAGCCATACTCGAAAAAAACTTTCCGAAACTTGTGACAAACCGGAAGGAGTATTTTTGGAACAAACGTACAACTTAGTTTTTGAAACTTTGTCCATGTTTAGCATGGGAATCCAACTCTTTACCAGTGTAAAAAACTCAGTATGCATGAAATAGCATTTCACCCCCCCTTTAATGAAATATGTTATGTGTTCATGTACTTTTTTTAC